>NC_139905.1:29688084-29758277 GCF_905171665.1 Trachurus trachurus
AGACAGCAAGACTAGGCTATTTCAAAGAATAGAAAAGAAGTAGGCTATTTCATGAATGAGACAAAGAGCAGTCGGTGCTGTGAAAAAGTGAAAAAGCTTACAGCACCCGGTATTCCCAGGCGGTCTCCCATCCAAGTACTGACCGGGCCCGACCCTGCTTAGCTTCCGAGATCAGACGAGATCGGGCGTGTTCAGGGTGGTATGGCCGTAAGCGAGAGCTGAAGTGACAAATAGCCTCTATAAACTTGATGATCATCAGCACCAAGCCCAATTCCAGGTGTAGAAAGGGATCTTTCTGTCTTTAGCGAGAGCTGAGGTGACAAATAGCCTCTAAAAGACAGAAGGGATCTTTCTGTCTTTGGTTCGTTCTTTCTTTCCTTTTTGCTTAGCTTGTGTCTACTGTCATTATTACAGGGTTATAACATAAAAGTATTGTTTTTGATTTCTGAGTGGTGCTGGCCACAGTGCAGACAGGTTGACAGACAGCAAGACTAGGCTATTTCAAAGAATAGAAAAGAAGTAGGCTATTTCATGAATGAGACAAAGAGCAGTCGGTGCTGTGAAAAAGTGAAAAAGCTTACAGCACCCGGTATTCCCAGGCGGTCTCCCATCCAAGTACTGACCGGGCCCGACCCTGCTTAGCTTCCGAGATCAGACGAGATCGGGCGTGTTCAGGGTGGTATGGCCGTAAGCGAGAGCTGAGGTGACAAATAGCCTCTATAAACTTGATGATCATCAGCACCAAGCCCAATTCCGGGTGTAGAAAGGGATCTTTCTGTCTTTAGCGAGAGCTGAGGTGACAAATAGCCTCTAAAAGACAGAAGGGATCTTTCTGTCTTTGGTTCGTTCTTTCTTTCCTTTTTGCTTAGCTTGTGTCTACTGTCATTATTACAGGGTTATAACATAAAAGTATTGTTTTTGATTTCTGAGTGGTGCTGGCCACAGTGCAGACAGGTTGACAGACAGCAAGACTAGGCTATTTCAAAGAATAGAAAAGAAGTAGGCTATTTCATGAATGAGACAAAGAGCAGTCGGTGCTGTGAAAAAGTGAAAAAGCTTACAGCACCCGGTATTCGCAGGCGGTCTCCCATCCAAGTACTGACCGGGCCCGACCCTGCTTAGCTTCCGAGATCAGACGAGATCGGGCATGTTCAGGGTGGTATGGCCGTAAGCAAGAGCTGAGGTGACAAATAGCCTCTATAAACTTGATGATCATCAGCACCAAGCCCAATTCCGGGTGTAGAAAGGGATCTTTCTGTCTTTAGCAAAAGCTGAGGTGACAAATAGCCTCTAAAAGACAGAAGGGATCTTTCTGTCTTTGGTTCGTTCTTTCTTTCCTTTTTGCTTAGCTTGTGTCTACTGTCATTATTACAGGGTTATAACATAAAAGTATTGTTTTTGATTTCTGAGTGGTGCTGGCCACAGTGCAGACAGGTTGACAGACAGCAAGACTAGGCTATTTCAAAGAATAGAAAAGAAGTAGGCTATTTCATGAATGAGACAAAGAGCAGTCGGTGCTGTGAAAAAGTGAAAAAGCTTACAGCACCCGGTATTCCCAGGCGGTCTCCCATCCAAGTACTGACCGGGCCCGACCCTGCTTAGCTTCCGAGATCAGACGAGATCGGGCGTGTTCAGGGTGGTATGGCCGTAAGCGAGAGCTGAGGTGACAAATAGCCTCTATAAACTTGATGATCATCAGCACCAAGCCCAATTCCGGGTGTAGAAAGGGATCTTTCTGTCTTTAGCGAGAGCTGAGGTGACAAATAGCCTCTAAAAGACAGAAGGGATCTTTCTGTCTTTGGTTCGTTCTTTCTTTCCTTTTTGCTTAGCTTGTGTCTACTGTCATTATTACAGGGTTATAACATAAAAGTATTGTTTTTGATTTCTGAGTGGTGCTGGCCACAGTGCAGACAGGTTGACAGACAGCAAGACTAGGCTATTTCAAAGAATAGAAAAGAAGTAGGCTATTTCATGAATGAGACAAAGAGCAGTCGGTGCTGTATAAAAGTGAAAAAGCTTACAGCACCCGGTATTCCCAGGCGGTCTCCCATCCAAGTACTGACCGGGCCCGACCCTGCTTAGCTTCCGAGATCAGACGAGATCGGGCGTGTTCAGGGTGGTATGGCCGTAAGCGAGAGCTGAGGTGACAAATAGCCTCTATAAACTTGATGATCATCAGCACCAAGCCCAATTCCGGGTGTAGAAAGGGATCTTTCTGTCTTTAGCGAGAGCTGAGGTGACAAATAGCCTCTAAAAGACAGAAGGGATCTTTCTGTCTTTGGTTCGTTCTTTCTTTCCTTTTTGCTTAGCTTGTGTCTACTGTCATTATTACAGGGTTATAACATAAAAGTATTGTTTTTGATTTCTGAGTGGTGCTGGCCACAGTGCAGACAGGTTGACAGACAGCAAGACTAGGCTATTTCAAAGAATAGAAAAGAAGTAGGCTATTTCATGAATGAGACAAAGAGCAGTCGGTGCTGTGAAAAAGTGAAAAAGCTTACAGCACCCGGTATTCCCAGGCGGTCTCCCATCCAAGTACTGACCGGGCCCGACCCTGCTTAGCTTCCGAGATCAGACGAGATCGGGCGTGTTCAGGGTGGTATGGCCATAAGCGAGAGCTGAGGTGACAAATAGCCTCTATAAACTTGATGATCATCAGCACCAAGCCCAATTCCGGGTGTAGAAAGGGATCTTTCTGTCTTTGGTTCGTTCTTTCTTTCCTTTTTGCTTAGCTTGTGTCTACTGTCATTATTACAGGGTTATAACATAAAAGTATTGTTTTTGATTTCTGAGTGGTGCTGGCCACAGTGCAGACAGGTTGACAGACAGCAAGACTAGGCTATTTCAAAGAATAGAAAAGAAGTAGGCTATTTCATGAATGAGACAAAGAGCAGTCGGTGCTGTATAAAAGTGAAAAAGCTTACAGCACCCGGTATTCCCAGGCGGTCTCCCATCCAAGTACTGACCGGGCCCGACCCTGCTTAGCTTCCGAGATCAGACGAGATCGGGCGTGTTCAGGGTGGTATGGCCGTAAGCGAGAGCTGAGGTGACAAATAGCCTCTATAAACTTGATGATCATCAGCACCAAGCCCAATTCCGGGTGTAGAAAGGGATCTTTCTGTCTTTAGCGAGAGCTGAGGTGACAAATAGCCTCTAAAAGACAGAAGGGATCTTTCTGTCTTTGGTTCGTTCTTTCTTTCCTTTTTGCTTAGCTTGTGTCTACTGTCATTATTACAGGGTTATAACATAAAAGTATTGTTTTTGATTTCTGAGTGGTGCTGGCCACAGTGCAGACAGGTTGACAGACAGCAAGACTAGGCTATTTCAAAGAATAGAAAAGAAGTAGGCTATTTCATGAATGAGACAAAGAGCAGTCGGTGCTGTGAAAAAGTGAAAAAGCTTACAGCACCCGGTATTCCCAGGCGGTCTCCCATCCAAGTACTGACCGGGCCCGACCCTGCTTAGCTTCCGAGATCAGACGAGATCGGGCGTGTTCAGGGTGGTATGGCCATAAGCGAGAGCTGAGGTGACAAATAGCCTCTATAAACTTGATGATCATCAGCACCAAGCCCAATTCCGGGTGTAGAAAGGGATCTTTCTGTCTTTGGTTCGTTCTTTCTTTCCTTTTTGCTTAGCTTGTGTCTACTGTCATTATTACAGGGTTATAACATAAAAGTATTGTTTTTGATTTCTGAGTGGTGCTGGCCACAGTGCAGACAGGTTGACAGACAGCAAGACTAGGCTATTTCAAAGAATAGAAAAGAAGTAGGCTATTTCATGAATGAGACAAAGAGCAGTCGGTGCTGTATAAAAGTGAAAAAGCTTACAGCACCCGGTATTCCCAGGCGGTCTCCCATCCAAGTACTGACCGGGCCCGACCCTGCTTAGCTTCCGAGATCAGACGAGATCGGGCGTGTTCAGGGTGGTATGGCCGTAAGCGAGAGCTGAGGTGACAAATAGCCTCTATAAACTTGATGATCATCAGCACCAAGCCCAATTCCGGGTGTAGAAAGGGATCTTTCTGTCTTTGGTTCGTTCTTTCTTTCCTTTTTGCTTAGCTTGTGTCTACTGTCATTATTACAGGGTTATAACATAAACGTATTGTTTTTGATTTCTGAGTGGTGCTGGCCACAGTGCAGACAGGTTGACAGACAGCAAGACTAGGCTATTTCAAAGAGAAGTAGGCTATTTCATGAATGAGACAAAGAGCAGTCGGTGCTGTGAAAAAGTGAAAAAGCTTACAGCACCCGGTATTCCCAGGCGGTCTCCCATCCAAGTACTGACCGGGCCCGACCCTGCTTAGCTTCCGAGATCAGACGAGATCGGGCGTGTTCAGGGTGGTATGGCCGTAAGCGAGAGCTGAGGTGACAAATAGCCTCTATAAACTTGATGATCATCAGCACCAAGCCCAATTCCGGGTGTAGAAAGGGATCTTTCTGTCTTTGGTTCGTTCTTTCTTTCCTTTTTGCTTAGCTTGTGTCTACTGTCATTATTACAGGGTTATAACATAAAAGTATTGTTTTTGCTTTCTGAGTGGTGCTGGCCACAGTGCAGACAGGTTGACAGACAGCAAGACTAGGCTATTTCAAAGAATAGAAAAGAAGTAGGCTATTTCATGAATGAGACAAAGAGCAGTCGGTGCTGTGAAAAAGTGAAAAAGCTTACAGCACCCGGTATTCCCAGGCGGTCTCCCATCCAAGTACTGACCGGGCCCGACCCTGCTTAGCTTCCGAGATCAGACGAGATCGGGCGTGTTCAGGGTGGTATGGCCGTAAGCGAGAGCTGAAGTGACAAATAGCCTCTATAAACTTGATGATCATCAGCACCAAGCCCAATTCCAGGTGTAGAAAGGGATCTTTCTGTCTTTAGCGAGAGCTGAGGTGACAAATAGCCTCTAAAAGACAGAAGGGATCTTTCTGTCTTTGGTTCGTTCTTTCTTTCCTTTTTGCTTAGCTTGTGTCTACTGTCATTATTACAGGGTTATAACATAAAATTATTGTTTTTGATTTCTGAGTGGTGCTGGCCACAGTGCAGACAGGTTGACAGACAGCAAGACTAGGCTATTTCAAAGAATAGAAAAGAAGTAGGCTATTTCATGAATGAGACAAAGAGCAGTCGGTGCTGTGAAAAAGTGAAAAAGCTTACAGCACCCGGTATTCCCAGGCGGTCTCCCATCCAAGTACTGACCGGGCCCGACCCTGCTTAGCTTCCGAGATCAGACGAGATCGGGCGTGTTCAGGGTGGTATGGCCGTAAGCGAGAGCTGAAGTGACAAATAGCCTCTATAAACTTGATGATCATCAGCACCAAGCCCAATTCCAGGTGTAGAAAGGGATCTTTCTGTCTTTAGCGAGAGCTGAGGTGACAAATAGCCTCTAAAAGACAGAAGGGATCTTTCTGTCTTTGGTTCGTTCTTTCTTTCCTTTTTGCTTAGCTTGTGTCTACTGTCATTATTACAGGGTTATAACATAAAATTATTGTTTTTGATTTCTGAGTGGTGCTGGCCACAGTGCAGACAGGTTGACAGACAGCAAGACTAGGCTATTTCAAAGAATAGAAAAGAAGTAGGCTATTTCATGAATGAGACAAAGAGCAGTCGGTGCTGTGAAAAAGTGAAAAAGCTTACAGCACCCGGTATTCCCAGGCGGTCTCCCATCCAAGTACTGACCGGGCCCGACCCTGCTTAGCTTCCGAGATCAGACGAGATCGGGCGTGTTCAGGGTGGTATGGCCGTAAGCGAGAGCTGAAGTGACAAATAGCCTCTATAAACTTGATGATCATCAGCACCAAGCCCAATTCCAGGTGTAGAAAGGGATCTTTCTGTCTTTAGCGAGAGCTGAGGTGACAAATAGCCTCTAAAAGACAGAAGGGATCTTTCTGTCTTTGGTTCGTTCTTTCTTTCCTTTTTGCTTAGCTTGTGTCTACTGTCATTATTACAGGGTTATAACATAAAATTATTGTTTTTGATTTCTGAGTGGTGCTGGCCACAGTGCAGACAGGTTGACAGACAGCAAGACTAGGCTATTTCAAAGAATAGAAAAGAAGTAGGCTATTTCATGAATGAGACAAAGAGCAGTCGGTGCTGTGAAAAAGTGAAAAAGCTTACAGCACCCGGTATTCCCAGGCGGTCTCCCATCCAAGTACTGACCGGGCCCGACCCTGCTTAGCTTCCGAGATCAGACGAGATCGGGCGTGTTCAGGGTGGTATGGCCGTAAGCGAGAGCTGAGGTGACAAATAGCCTCTATAAACTTGATGATCATCAGCACCAAGCCCAATTCCGGGTGTAGAAAGGGATCTTTCTGTCTTTAGCGAGAGCTGAGGTGACAAATAGCCTCTAAAAGACAGAAGGGATCTTTCTGTCTTTGGTTCGTTCTTTCTTTCCTTTTTGCTTAGCTTGTGTCTACTGTCATTATTACAGGGTTATAACATAAAAGTATTGTTTTTGATTTCTGAGTGGTGCTGGCCACAGTGCAGACAGGTTGACAGACAGCAAGACTAGACTATTTCAAAGAATAGAAAAGAAGTAGGCTATTTCATGAATGAGACAAAGAGCAGTCGGTGCTGTGAAAAAGTGAAAAAGCTTACAGCACCCGGTATTCCCAGGCGGTCTCCCATCCAAGTACTGACCGGGCCCGACCCTGCTTAGCTTCCGAGATCAGACGAGATCGGGCGTGTTCAGGGTGGTATGGCCGTAAGCAAGAGCTGAGGTGACAAATAGCCTCTATAAACTTGATGATCATCAGCACCAAGCCCAATTCCGGGTGTAGAAAGGGATCTTTCTGTCTTTAGCGAGAGCTGAGGTGACAAATAGCCTCTAAAAGACAGAAGGGATCTTTCTGTCTTTGGTTCGTTCTTTCTTTCCTTTTTGCTTAGCTTGTGTCTACTGTCATTATTACAGGGTTATAACATAAAAGTATTGTTTTTGATTTCTGAGTGGTGCTGGCCACAGTGCAGACAGGTTGACAGACAGCAAGACTAGGCTATTTCAAAGAATAGAAAAGAAGTAGGCTATTTCATGAATGAGACAAAGAGCAGTCGGTGCTGTGAAAAAGTGAAAAAGCTTACAGCACCCGGTATTCCCAGGCGGTCTCCCATCCAAGTACTGACCGGGCCCGACCTTGCTTAGCTTCCGAGATCAGACGAGATCGGGCGTGTTCAGGGTGGTATGGCCGTAAGCGAGAGCTGAGGTGACAAATAGCCTCTATAAACTTGATGATCATCAGCACCAAGCCCAATTCCGGGTGTAGAAAGGGATCTTTCTGTCTTTAGCGAGAGCTGAGGTGACAAATAGCCTCTAAAAGACAGAAGGGATCTTTCTGTCTTTGGTTCGTTCTTTCTTTCCTTTTTGCTTAGCTTGTGTCTACTGTCATTATTACAGGGTTATAACATAAAAGTATTGTTTTTGATTTCTGAGTGGTGCTGGCCACAGTGCAGACAGGTTGACAGACAGCAAGACTAGGCTATTTCAAAGAATAGAAAAGAAGTAGGCTATTTCATGAATGAGACAAAGAGCAGTCGGTGCTGTATAAAAGTGAAAAAGCTTACAGCACCCGGTATTCCCAGGCGGTCTCCCATCCAAGTACTGACCGGGCCCGACCCTGCTTAGCTTCCGAGATCAGACGAGATCGGGCGTGTTCAGGGTGGTATGGCCGTAAGCGAGAGCTGAGGTGACAAATAGCCTCTATAAACTTGATGATCATCAGCACCAAGCCCAATTCCGGGTGTAGAAAGGGATCTTTCTGTCTTTAGCGAGAGCTGAGGTGACAAATA
The DNA here is from genome assembly GCF_905171665.1 of Trachurus trachurus. Classification (NCBI taxonomy): domain Eukaryota; kingdom Metazoa; phylum Chordata; class Actinopteri; order Carangiformes; family Carangidae; genus Trachurus; species Trachurus trachurus. The sequence goes on from NC_139905.1 coordinate 29,695,855, forward strand.
GCCTCTAAAAGACAGAAGGGATCTTTCTGTCTTTGGTTCGTTCTTTCTTTCCTTTTTGCTTAGCTTGTGTCACTGTACAGGGTTATAACATAAAAGTATTGTTTTTGATTTCTGAGTGGTGCTGGCCACAGTGCAGACAGGTTGACAGACAGCAAGACTAGGCTATTTCAAAGAATAGAAAAGAAGTAGGCTATTTCATGAATGAGACAAAGAGCAGTCGGTGCTGTGAAAAAGTGAAAAAGCTTACAGCACCCGGTATTCCCAGGCGGTCTCCCATCCAAGTACTGACCGGGCCCGACCCTGCTTAGCTTCCGAGATCAGACGAGATCGGGCGTGTTCAGGGTGGTATGGCCGTAAGCGAGAGCTGAGGTGACAAATAGCCTCTATAAACTTGATGATCATCAGCACCAAGCCCAATTCCGGGTGTAGAAAGGGATCTTTCTGTCTTTGGTTCGTTCTTTCTTTCCTTTTTGCTTAGCTTGTGTCTACTGTCATTATTACAGGGTTATAACATAAAAGTATTGTTTTTGATTTCTGAGTGGTGCTGGCCACAGTGCAGACAGGTTGACAGACAGCAAGACTAGGCTATTTCAAAGAATAGAAAAGAAGTAGGCTATTTCATGAATGAGACAAAGAGCAGTCGGTGCTGTGAAAAAGTGAAAAAGCTTACAGCACCCGGTATTCCCAGGCGGTCTCCCATCCAAGTACTGACCGGGCCCGACCCTGCTTAGCTTCCGAGATCAGACGAGATCGGGCGTGTTCAGGGTGGTATGGCCGTAAGCGAGAGCTGAGGTGACAAATAGCCTCTATAAACTTGATGATCATCAGCACCAAGCCCAATTCCGGGTGTAGAAAGGGATCTTTCTGTCTTTAGCGAGAGCTGAGGTGACAAATAGCCTCTAAAAGACAGAAGGGATCTTTCTGTCTTTGGTTCGTTCTTTCTTTCCTTTTTGCTTAGCTTGTGTCTACTGTCATTATTACAGGGTTATAACATAAAAGTATTGTTTTTGATTTCTGAGTGGTGCTGGCCACAGTGCAGACAGGTTGACAGACAGCAAGACTAGGCTATTTCAAAGAATAGAAAAGAAGTAGGCTATTTCATGAATGAGACAAAGAGCAGTCGGTGCTGTGAAAAAGTGAAAAAGCTTACAGCACCCGGTATTCCCAGGCGGTCTCCCATCCAAGTACTGACCGGGCCCGACCCTGCTTAGCTTCCGAGATCAGACGAGATCGGGCGTGTTCAGGGTGGTATGGCCGTAAGCGAGAGCTGAGGTGACAAATAGCCTCTATAAACTTGATGATCATCAGCACCAAGCCCAATTCCGGGTGTAGAAAGGGATCTTTCTGTCTTTAGCGAGAGCTGAGGTGACAAATAGCCTCTAAAAGACAGAAGGGATCTTTCTGTCTTTGGTTCGTTCTTTCTTTCCTTTTTGCTTAGCTTGTGTCTACTGTCATTATTACAGGGTTATAACATAAAAGTATTGTTTTTGATTTCTGAGTGGTGCTGGCCACAGTGCAGACAGGTTGACAGACAGGAAGACTAGGCTATTTCAAAGAATAGAAAAGAAGTAGGCTATTTCATGAATGAGACAAAGAGCAGTCGGTGCTGTATAAAAGTGAAAAAGCTTACAGCACCCGATATTCCCAGGCGGTCTCCCATCCAAGTACTGACCGGGCCCGACCCTGCTTAGCTTCCGAGATCAGACGAGATCGGGCGTGTTCAGGGTGGTATGGCCGTAAGCGAGAGCTGAGGTGACAAATAGCCTCTATAAACTTGATGATCATCAGCACCAAGCCCAATTCCGGGTGTAGAAAGGGATCTTTCTGTCTTTAGCGAGAGCTGAGGTGACAAATAGCCTCTAAAAGACAGAAGGGATCTTTCTGTCTTTGGTTCGTTCTTTCTTTCCTTTTTGCTTAGCTTGTGTCTACTGTCATTATTACAGGGTTATAACATAAAAGTATTGTTTTTGATTTCTGAGTGGTGCTGGCCACAGTGCAGACAGGTTGACAGACAGCAAGACTAGGCTATTTCAAAGAATAGAAAAGAAGTAGGCTATTTCATGAATGAGACAAAGAGCAGTCGGTGCTGTGAAAAAGTGAAAAAGCTTACAGCACCCGGTATTCCCAGGCGGTCTCCCATCCAAGTACTGACCGGGCCCGACCCTGCTTAGCTTCCGAGATCAGACGAGATCGGGCGTGTTCAGGGTGGTATGGCCGTAAGCGAGAGCTGAGGTGACAAATAGCCTCTATAAACTTGATGATCATCAGCACCAAGCCCAATTCCGGGTGTAGAAAGGGATCTTTCTGTCTTTAGCGAGAGCTGAGGTGACAAATAGCCTCTAAAAGACAGAAGGGATCTTTCTGTCTTTGGTTCGTTCTTTCTTTCCTTTTTGCTTAGCTTGTGTCTACTGTCATTATTACAGGGTTATAACATAAAAGTATTGTTTTTGATTTCTGAGTGGTGCTGGCCACAGTGCAGACAGGTTGACAGACAGCAAGACTAGGCTATTTCAAAGAATAGAAAAGAAGTAGGCTATTTCATGAATGAGACAAAGAGCAGTCGGTGCTGTGAAAAAGTGAAAAAGCTTACAGCACCCGGTATTCCCAGGCGGTCTCCCATCCAAGTACTGACCGGGCCCGAACATGCTTAGCTTCCGAGATCAGACGAGATCGGGCGTGTTCAGGGTGGTATGGCCGTAAGCGAGAGCTGAGGTGACAAATAGCCTCTATAAACTTGATGATCATCAGCACCAAGCCCAATTCCGGGTGTAGAAAGGGATCTTTCTGTCTTTAGCGAGAGCTGAAGTGACAAATAGCCTCTAAAAGACAGAAGGGATCTTTCTGTCTTTGGTTCGTTCTTTCTTTCCTTTTTGCTTAGCTTGTGTCTACTGTCATTATTACAGGGTTATAACATAAAAGTATTGTTTTTGATTTCTGAGTGGTGCTGGCCACAGTGCAGACAGGTTGACAGACAGCAAGACTAGGCTATTTCAAAGAATAGAAAAGAAGTAGGCTATTTCATGAATGAGACAAAGAGCAGTCGGTGCTGTGAAAAAGTGAAAAAGCTTACAGCACCCGGTATTCCCAGGCGGTCTCCCATCCAAGTACTGACCGGGCCCGACCCTGCTTAGCTTCCGAGATCAGACGAGATCGGGCGTGTTCAGGGTGGTATGGCCGTAAGCGAGAGCTGAGGTGACAAATAGCCTCTATAAACTTGATGATCATCAGCACCAAGCCCAATTCCGGGTGTAGAAAGGGATCTTTCTGTCTTTGGTTCGTTCTTTCTTTCCTTTTTGCTTAGCTTGTGTCTACTGTCATTATTACAGGGTTATAACATAAAAGTATTGTTTTTGATTTCTGAGTGGTGCTGGCCACAGTGCAGACAGGTTGACAGACAGCAAGACTAGGCTATTTCAAAGAATAGAAAAGAAGTAGGCTATTTCATGAATGAGACAAAGAGCAGTCGGTGCTGTGAAAAAGTGAAAAATCTTACAGCACCCGGTATTCCCAGGCGGTCTCCCATCCAAGTACTGACCGGGCCCGACCCTGCTTAGCTTCCGAGATCAGACGAGATCGGGCGTGTTCAGGGTGGTATGGCCGTAAGCGAGAGCTGAGGTGACAAATAGCCTCTATAAACTTGATGATCATCAGCACCAAGCCCAATTCCGGGTGTAGAAAGGGATCTTTCTGTCTTTGGTTCGTTCTTTCTTTCCTTTTTGCTTAGCTTGTGTCTACTGTCATTATTACAGGGTTATAACATAAAAGTATTGTTTTTGATTTCTGAGTGGTGCTGGCCACAGTGCAGACAGGTTGACAGACAGCAAGACTAGGCTATTTCAAAGAATAGAAAAGAAGTAGGCTATTTCATGAATGAGACAAAGAGCAGTCGGTGCTGTATAAAAGTGAAAAAGCTTACAGCACCCGGTATTCCCAGGCGGTCTCCCATCCAAGTACTGACCGGGCCCGACCTTGCTTAGCTTCCGAGATCAGACGAGATCGGGCGTGTTCAGGGTGGTATGGCCGTAAGCGAGAGCTGAGGTGACAAATAGCCTCTATAAACTTGATGATCATCAGCACCAAGCCCAATTCCGGGTGTAGAAAGGGATCTTTCTGTCTTTAGCGAGAGCTGAGGTGACAAATAGCCTCTAAAAGACAGAAGGGATCTTTCTGTCTTTGGTTCGTTCTTTCTTTCCTTTTTGCTTAGCTTGTGTCTACTGTCATTATTACAGGGTTATAACATAAAAGTATTGTTTTTGATTTCTGAGTGGTGCTGGCCACAGTGCAGACAGGTTGACAGACAGCAAGACTAGGCTATTTCAAAGAATAGAAAAGAAGTAGGCTATTTCATGAATGAGACAAAGAGCAGTCGGTGCTGTGAAAAAGTGAAAAAGCTTACAGCACCCGGTATTCCCAGGCGGTCTCCCATCCAAGTACTGACCGGGCCCGACCCTGCTTAGCTTCCGAGATCAGACGAGATCGGGCGTGTTCAGGGTGGTATGGCCGTAAGCGAGAGCTGAGGTGACAAATAGCCTCTATAAACTTGATGATCATCAGCACCAAGCCCAATTCCGGGTGTAGAAAGGGATCTTTCTGTCTTTGGTTCGTTCTTTCTTTCCTTTTTGCTTAGCTTGTGTCTACTGTCATTATTACAGGGTTATAACATAAAAGTATTGTTTTTGATTTCTGAGTGGTGCTGGCCACAGTGCAGACAGGTTGACAGACAGCAAGACTAGGCTATTTCAAAGAATAGAAAAGAAGTAGGCTATTTCATGAATGAGACAAAGAGCAGTCGGTGCTGTGAAAAAGTGAAAAAGCTTACAGCACCCGGTATTCCCAGGCGGTCTCCCATCCAAGTACTGACCGGGCCCGACCCTGCTTAGCTTCCGAGATCAGACGAGATCGGGCGTGTTCAGGGTGGTATGGCCGTAAGCGAGAGCTGAGGTGACAAATAGCCTCTATAAACTTGATGATCATCAGCACCAAGCCCAATTCCGGGTGTAGAAAGGGATCTTTCTGTCTTTAGCGAGAGCTGAGGTGACAAATAGCCTCTAAAAGACAGAAGGGATCTTTCTGTCTTTGGTTCGTTCTTTCTTTCCTTTTTGCTTAGCTTGTGTCTACTGTCATTATTACAGGGTTATAACATAAAAGTATTGTTTTTGATTTCTGAGTGGTGCTGGCCACAGTGCAGACAGGTTGACAGACAGCAAGACTAGGCTATTTCAAAGAATAGAAAAGAAGTAGGCTATTTCATGAATGAGACAAAGAGCAGTCGGTGCTGTGAAAAAGTGAAAAAGCTTACAGCACCCGGTATTCCCAGGCGGTCTCCCATCCAAGTACTGACCGGGCCCGACCCTGCTTAGCTTCCGAGATCAGACGAGATCGGGCGTGTTCAGGGTGGTATGGCCGTAAGCGAGAGCTGAGGTGACAAATAGCCTCTATAAACTTGATGATCATCAGCACCAAGCCCAATTCCGGGTGTAGAAAGGGATCTTTCTGTCTTTAGCGAGAGCTGAGGTGACAAATAGCCTCTAAAAGACAGAAGGGATCTTTCTGTCTTTGGTTCGTTCTTTCTTTCCTTTTTGCTTAGCTTGTGTCTACTGTCATTATTACAGGGTTATAACATAAAAGTATTGTTTTTGATTTCTGAGTGGTGCTGGCCACAGTGCAGACAGGTTGACAGACAGGAAGACTAGGCTATTTCAAAGAATAGAAAAGAAGTAGGCTATTTCATGAATGAGACAAAGAGCAGTCGGTGCTGTATAAAAGTGAAAAAGCTTACAGCACCCGATATTCCCAGGCGGTCTCCCATCCAAGTACTGACCGGGCCCGACCCTGCTTAGCTTCCGAGATCAGACGAGATCGGGCGTGTTCAGGGTGGTATGGCCGTAAGCGAGAGCTGAGGTGACAAATAGCCTCTATAAACTTGATGATCATCAGCACCAAGCCCAATTCCGGGTGTAGAAAGGGATCTTTCTGTCTTTAGCGAGAGCTGAGGTGACAAATAGCCTCTAAAAGACAGAAGGGATCTTTCTGTCTTTGGTTCGTTCTTTCTTTCCTTTTTGCTTAGCTTGTGTCTACTGTCATTATTACAGGGTTATAACATAAAAGTATTGTTTTTGATTTCTGAGTGGTGCTGGCCACAGTGCAGACAGGTTGACAGACAGCAAGACTAGGCTATTTCAAAGAATAGAAAAGAAGTAGGCTATTTCATGAATGAGACAAAGAGCAGTCGGTGCTGTGAAAAAGTGAAAAAGCTTACAGCACCCGGTATTCCCAGGCGGTCTCCCATCCAAGTACTGACCGGGCCCGACCCTGCTTAGCTTCCGAGATCAGACGAGATCGGGCGTGTTCAGGGTGGTATGGCCGTAAGCGAGAGCTGAGGTGACAAATAGCCTCTATAAACTTGATGATCATCAGCACCAAGCCCAATTCCGGGTGTAGAAAGGGATCTTTCTGTCTTTAGCGAGAGCTGAGGTGACAAATAGCCTCTAAAAGACAGAAGGGATCTTTCTGTCTTTGGTTCGTTCTTTCTTTCCTTTTTGCTTAGCTTGTGTCTACTGTCATTATTACAGGGTTATAACATAAAAGTATTGTTTTTGATTTCTGAGTGGTGCTGGCCACAGTGCAGACAGGTTGACAGACAGCAAGACTAGGCTATTTCAAAGAATAGAAAAGAAGTAGGCTATTTCATGAATGAGACAAAGAGCAGTCGGTGCTGTGAAAAAGTGAAAAAGCTTACAGCACCCGGTATTCCCAGGCGGTCTCCCATCCAAGTACTGACCGGGCCCGAACATGCTTAGCTTCCGAGATCAGACGAGATCGGGCGTGTTCAGGGTGGTATGGCCGTAAGCGAGAGCTGAGGTGACAAATAGCCTCTATAAACTTGATGATCATCAGCACCAAGCCCAATTCCGGGTGTAGAAAGGGATCTTTCTGTCTTTAGCGAGAGCTGAAGTGACAAATAGCCTCTAAAAGACAGAAGGGATCTTTCTGTCTTTGGTTCGTTCTTTCTTTCCTTTTTGCTTAGCTTGTGTCTACTGTCATTATTACAGGGTTATAACATAAAAGTATTGTTTTTGATTTCTGAGTGGTGCTGGCCACAGTGCAGACAGGTTGACAGACAGCAAGACTAGGCTATTTCAAAGAATAGAAAAGAAGTAGGCTATTTCATGAATGAGACAAAGAGCAGTCGGTGCTGTGAAAAAGTGAAAAAGCTTACAGCACCCGGTATTCCCAGGCGGTCTCCCATCCAAGTACTGACCGGGCCCGACCCTGCTTAGCTTCCGAGATCAGACGAGATCGGGCGTGTTCAGGGTGGTATGGCCGTAAGCGAGAGCTGAGGTGACAAATAGCCTCTATAAACTTGATGATCATCAGCACCAAGCCCAATTCCGGGTGTAGAAAGGGATCTTTCTGTCTTTGGTTCGTTCTTTCTTTCCTTTTTGCTTAGCTTGTGTCTACTGTCATTATTACAGGGTTATAACATAAAAGTATTGTTTTTGATTTCTGAGTGGTGCTGGCCACAGTGCAGACAGGTTGACAGACAGCAAGACTAGGCTATTTCAAAGAATAGAAAAGAAGTAGGCTATTTCATGAATGAGACAAAGAGCAGTCGGTGCTGTGAAAAAGTGAAAAAGCTTACAGCACCCGGTATTCCCAGGCGGTCTCCCATCCAAGTACTGACCGGGCCCGACCCTGCTTAGCTTCCGAGATCAGACGAGATCGGGCGTGTTCAGGGTGGTATGGCCGTAAGCGAGAGCTGAGGTGACAAATAGCCTCTATAAACTTGATGATCATCAGCACCAAGCCCAATTCCGGGTGTAGAAAGGGATCTTTCTGTCTTTGGTTCGTTCTTTCTTTCCTTTTTGCTTAGCTTGTGTCTACTGTCATTATTACAGGGTTATAACATAAAAGTATTGTTTTTGATTTCTGAGTGGTGCTGGCCACAGTGCAGACAGGTTGACAGACAGCAAGACTAGGCTATTTCAAAGAATAGAAAAGAAGTAGGCTATTTCATGAATGAGACAAAGAGCAGTCGGTGCTGTATAAAAGTGAAAAAGCTTACAGCACCCGGTATTCCCAGGCGGTCTCCCATCCAAGTACTGACCGGGCCCGACCCTGCTTAGCTTCCGAGATCAGACGAGATCGGGCGTGTTCAGGGTGGTATGGCCGTAAGCGAGAGCTGAGGTGACAAATAGCCTCTATAAACTTGATGATCATCAGCACCAAGCCCAATTCCGGGTGTAGAAAGGGATCTTTCTGTCTTTAGCGAGAGCTGAGGTGACAAATAGCCTCTAAAAGACAGAAGGGATCTTTCTGTCTTTGGTTCGTTCTTTCTTTCCTTTTTGCTTAGCTTGTGTCTACTGTCATTATTACAGGGTTATAACATAAAAGTATTGTTTTTGATTTCTGAGTGGTGCTGGCCACAGTGCAGACAGGTTGACAGACAGCAAGACTAGGCTATTTCAAAGAATAGAAAAGAAGTAGGCTATTTCATGAATGAGACAAAGAGCAGTCGGTGCTGTGAAAAAGTGAAAAAGCTTACAGCACCCGGTATTCCCAGGCGGTCTCCCATCCAAGTACTGACCGGGCCCGACCCTGCTTAGCTTCCGAGATCAGACGAGATCGGGCGTGTTCAGGGTGGTATGGCCGTAAGCGAGAGCTGAGGTGACAAATAGCCTCTATAAACTTGATGATCATCAGCACCAAGCCCAATTCCGGGTGTAGAAAGGGATCTTTCTGTCTTTGGTTCGTTCTTTCTTTCCTTTTTGCTTAGCTTGTGTCTACTGTCATTATTACAGGGTTATAACATAAAAGTATTGTTTTTGATTTCTGAGTGGTGCTGGCCACAGTGCAGACAGGTTGACAGACAGCAAGACTAGGCTATTTCAAAGAATAGAAAAGAAGTAGGCTATTTCATGAATGAGACAAAGAGCAGTCGGTGCTGTGAAAAAGTGAAAAAGCTTACAGCACCCGGTATTCCCAGGCGGTCTCCCATCCAAGTACTGACCGGGCCCGACCCTGCTTAGCTTCCGAGATCAGACGAGATCGGGCGTGTTCAGGGTGGTATGGCCGTAAGCGAGAGCTGAGGTGACAAATAGCCTCTATAAACTTGATGATCATCAGCACCAAGCCCAATTCCGGGTGTAGAAAGGGATCTTTCTGTCTTTAGCGAGAGCTGAGGTGACAAATAGCCTCTAAAAGACAGAAGGGATCTTTCTGTCTTTGGTTCGTTCTTTCTTTCCTTTTTGCTTAGCTTGTGTCTACTGTCATTATTACAGGGTTATAACATAAAAGTATTGTTTTTGATTTCTGAGTGGTGCTGGCCACAGTGCAGACAGGTTGACAGACAGCAAGACTAGGCTATTTCAAAGAATAGAAAAGAAGTAGGCTATTTCATGAATGAGACAAAGAGCAGTCGGTGCTGTGAAAAAGTGAAAAAGCTTACAGCACCCGGTATTCCCAGGCGGTCTCCCATCCAAGTACTGACCGGGCCCGACCCTGCTTAGCTTCCGAGATCAGACGAGATCGGGCGTGTTCAGGGTGGTATGGCCGTAAGCGAGAGCTGAGGTGACAAATAGCCTCTATAAACTTGATGATCATCAGCACCAAGCCCAATTCCGGGTGTAGAAAGGGATCTTTCTGTCTTTAGCGAGAGCTGAGGTGACAAATAGCCTCTAAAAGACAGAAGGGATCTTTCTGTCTTTGGTTCGTTCTTTCTTTCCTTTTTGCTTAGCTTGTGTCTACTGTCATTATTACAGGGTTATAACATAAAAGTATTGTTTTTGATTTCTGAGTGGTGCTGGCCACAGTGCAGACAGGTTGACAGACAGCAAGACTAGGCTATTTCAAAGAATAGAAAAGAAGTAGGCTATTTCATGAATGAGACAAAGAGCAGTCGGTGCTGTATAAAAGTGAAAAAGCTTACAGCACCCGGTATTCCCAGGCGGTCTCCCATCCAAGTACTGACCGGGCCCGACCCTGCTTAGCTTCCGAGATCAGACGAGATTGGGCGTGTTCAGGGTGGTATGGCCGTAAGCGAGAGCTGAGGTGACAAATAGCCTCTATAAACTTGATGATCATCAGCACCAAGCCCAATTCCGGGTGTAGAAAGGGATCTTTCTGTCTTTGGTTCGTTCTTTCTTTCCTTTTTGCTTAGCTTGTGTCTACTGTCATTATTACAGGGTTATAACATAAACGTATTGTTTTTGATTTCTGAGTGGTGCTGGCCACAGTGCAGACAGGTTGACAGACAGCAAGACTAGGCTATTTCAAAGAGAAGTAGGCTATTTCATGAATGAGACAAAGAGCAGTCGGTGCTGTGAAAAAGTGAAAAAGCTTACAGCACCCGGTATTCCCAGGCGGTCTCCCATCCAAGTACTGACCGGGCCCGACCCTGCTTAGCTTCCGAGATCAGACGAGATCGGGCGTGTTCAGGGTGGTATGGCCGTAAGCGAGAGCTGAGGTGACAAATAGCCTCTATAAACTTGATGATCATCAGCACCAAGCCCAATTCCGGGTGTAGAAAGGGATCTTTCTGTCTTTGGTTCGTTCTTTCTTTCCTTTTTGCTTAGCTTGTGTCTACTGTCATTATTACAGGGTTATAACATAAACGTATTGTTTTTGATTTCTGAGTGGTGCTGGCCACAGTGCAGACAGGTTGACAGACAGCAAGACTAGGCTATTTCAAAGAGAAGTAGGCTATTTCATGAATGAGACAAAGAGCAGTCGGTGCTGTGAAAAAGTGAAAAAGCTTACAGCACCCGGTATTCCCAGGCGGTCTCCCATCCAAGTACTGACCGGGCCCGACCCTGCTTAGCTTCCGAGATCAGACGAGATCGGGCGTGTTCAGGGTGGTATGGCCGTAAGCGAGAGCTGAGGTGACAAATAGCCTCTATAAACTTGATGATCATCAGCACCAAGCCCAATTCCGGGTGTAGAAAGGGATCTTTCTGTCTTTGGTTCGTTCTTTCTTTCCTTTTTGCTTAGCTTGTGTCTACTGTCATTATTACAGGGTTATAACATAAAAGTATTGTTTTTGATTTCTGAGTGGTGCTGGCCACAGTGCAGACAGGTTGACAGACAGCAAGACTAGGCTATTTCAAAGAATAGAAAAGAAGTAGGCTATTTCATGAATGAGACAAAGAGCAGTCGGTGCTGTATAAAAGTGAAAAAGCTTACAGCACCCGGTATTCCCAGGCGGTCTCCCATCCAAGTACTGACCGGGCCCGACCCTGCTTAGCTTCCGAGATCAGACGAGATCGGGCGTGTTCAGGGTGGTATGGCCGTAAGCGAGAGCTGAGGTGACAAATAGCCTCTATAAACTTGATGATCATCAGCACCAAGCCCAATTCCGGGTGTAGAAAGGGATCTTTCTGTCTTTAGCGAGAGCTGAGGTGACAAATAGCCTCTAAAAGACAGAAGGGATCTTTCTGTCTTTGGTTCGTTCTTTCTTTCCTTTTTGCTTAGCTTGTGTCTACTGTCATTATTACAGGGTTATAACATAAAAGTATTGTTTTTGATTTCTGAGTGGTGCTGGCCACAGTGCAGACAGGTTGACAGACAGCAAGACTAGGCTATTTCAAAGAATAGAAAAGAAGTAGGCTATTTCATGAATGAGACAAAGAGCAGTCGGTGCTGTGAAAAAGTGAAAAAGCTTACAGCACCCGGTATTCCCAGGCGGTCTCCCATCCAAGTACTGACCGGGCCCGACCCTGCTTAGCTTCCGAGATCAGACGAGATCGGGCGTGTTCAGGGTGGTATGGCCGTAAGCGAGAGCTGAGGTGACAAATAGCCTCTATAAACTTGATGATCATCAGCACCAAGCCCAATTCCGGGTGTAGAAAGGGATCTTTCTGTCTTTGGTTCGTTCTTTCTTTCCTTTTTGCTTAGCTTGTGTCTACTGTCATTATTACAGGGTTATAACATAAAAGTATTGTTTTTGATTTCTGAGTGGTGCTGGCCACAGTGCAGACAGGTTGACAGACAGCAAGACTAGGCTATTTCAAAGAATAGAAAAGAAGTAGGCTATTTCATGAATGAGACAAAGAGCAGTCGGTGCTGTGAAAAAGTGAAAAAGCTTACAGCACCCGGTATTCCCAGGCGGTCTCCCATCCAAGTACTGACCGGGCCCGACCCTGCTTAGCTTCCGAGATCAGACGAGATCGGGCGTGTTCAGGGTGGTATGGCCGTAAGCGAGAGCTGAGGTGACAAATAGCCTCTATAAACTTGATGATCATCAGCACCAAGCCCAATTCCGGGTGTAGAAAGGGATCTTTCTGTCTTTAGCGAGAGCTGAGGTGACAAATAGCCTCTAAAAGACAGAAGGGATCTTTCTGTCTTTGGTTCGTTCTTTCTTTCCTTTTTGCTTAGCTTGTGTCTACTGTCATTATTACAGGGTTATAACATAAAAGTATTGTTTTTGATTTCTGAGTGGTGCTGGCCACAGTGCAGACAGGTTGACAGACAGCAAGACTAGGCTATTTCAAAGAATAGAAAAGAAGTAGGCTATTTCATGAATGAGACAAAGAGCAGTCGGTGCTGTGAAAAAGTGAAAAAGCTTACAGCACCCGGTATTCCCAGGCGGTCTCCCATCCAAGTACTGACCGGGCCCGACCCTGCTTAGCTTCCGAGATCAGACGAGATCGGGCGTGTTCAGGGTGGTATGGCCGTAAGCGAGAGCTGAGGTGACAAATAGCCTCTATAAACTTGATGATCATCAGCACCAAGCCCAATTCCGGGTGTAGAAAGGGATCTTTCTGTCTTTAGCGAGAGCTGAGGTGACAAATAGCCTCTAAAAGACAGAAGGGATCTTTCTGTCTTTGGTTCGTTCTTTCTTTCCTTTTTGCTTAGCTTGTGTCTACTGTCATTATTACAGGGTTATAACATAAAAGTATTGTTTTTGATTTCTGAGTGGTGCTGGCCACAGTGCAGACAGGTTGACAGACAGCAAGACTAGGCTATTTCAAAGAATAGAAAAGAAGTAGGCTATTTCATGAATGAGACAAAGAGCAGTCGGTGCTGTATAAAAGTGAAAAAGCTTACAGCACCCGGTATTCCCAGGCGGTCTCCCATCCAAGTACTGACCGGGCCCGACCCTGCTTAGCTTCCGAGATCAGACGAGATTGGGCGTGTTCAGGGTGGTATGGCCGTAAGCGAGAGCTGAGGTGACAAATAGCCTCTATAAACTTGATGATCATCAGCACCAAGCCCAATTCCGGGTGTAGAAAGGGATCTTTCTGTCTTTGGTTCGTTCTTTCTTTCCTTTTTGCTTAGCTTGTGTCTACTGTCATTATTACAGGGTTATAACATAAACGTATTGTTTTTGATTTCTGAGTGGTGCTGGCCACAGTGCAGACAGGTTGACAGACAGCAAGACTAGGCTATTTCAAAGAGAAGTAGGCTATTTCATGAATGAGACAAAGAGCAGTCGGTGCTGTGAAAAAGTGAAAAAGCTTACAGCACCCGGTATTCCCAGGCGGTCTCCCATCCAAGTACTGACCGGGCCCGACCCTGCTTAGCTTCCGAGATCAGACGAGATCGGGCGTGTTCAGGGTGGTATGGCCGTAAGCGAGAGCTGAGGTGACAAATAGCCTCTATAAACTTGATGATCATCAGCACCAAGCCCAATTCCGGGTGTAGAAAGGGATCTTTCTGTCTTTGGTTCGTTCTTTCTTTCCTTTTTGCTTAGCTTGTGTCTACTGTCATTATTACAGGGTTATAACATAAACGTATTGTTTTTGATTTCTGAGTGGTGCTGGCCACAGTGCAGACAGGTTGACAGACAGCAAGACTAGGCTATTTCAAAGAGAAGTAGGCTATTTCATGAATGAGACAAAGAGCAGTCGGTGCTGTGAAAAAGTGAAAAAGCTTACAGCACCCGGTATTCCCAGGCGGTCTCCCATCCAAGTACTGACCGGGCCCGACCCTGCTTAGCTTCCGAGATCAGACGAGATCGGGCGTGTTCAGGGTGGTATGGCCGTAAGCGAGAGCTGAGGTGACAAATAGCCTCTATAAACTTGATGATCATCAGCACCAAGCCCAATTCCGGGTGTAGAAAGGGATCTTTCTGTCTTTAGCGAGAGCTGAGGTGACAAATAGCCTCTAAAAGACAGAAGGGATCTTTCTGTCTTTGGTTCGTTCTTTCTTTCCTTTTTGCTTAGCTTGTGTCTACTGTCATTATTACAGGGTTATAACATAAAAGTATTGTTTTTGATTTCTGAGTGGTGCTGGCCACAGTGCAGACAGGTTGACAGACAGCAAGACTAGGCTATTTCAAAGAATAGAAAAGAAGTAGGCTATTTCATGAATGAGACAAAGAGCAGTCGGTGCTGTGAAAAAGTGAAAAAGCTTACAGCACCCGGTATTCCCAGGCGGTCTCCCATCCAAGTACTGACCGGGCCCGACCTTGCTTAGCTTCCGAGATCAGACGAGATCGGGCGTGTTCAGGGTGGTATGGCCGTAAGCGAGAGCTGAGGTGACAAATAGCCTCTATAAACTTGATGATCATCAGCACCAAGCCCAATTCCGGGTGTAGAAAGGGATCTTTCTGTCTTTAGCGAGAGCTGAGGTGACAAATAGCCTCTAAAAGACAGAAGGGATCTTTCTGTCTTTGGTTCGTTCTTTCTTTCCTTTTTGCTTAGCTTGTGTCTACTGTCATTATTACAGGGTTATAACATAAAAGTATTGTTTTTGATTTCTGAGTGGTGCTGGCCACAGTGCAGACAGGTTGACAGACAGCAAGACTAGGCTATTTCAAAGAATAGAAAAGAAGTAGGCTATTTCATGAATGAGACAAAGAGCAGTCGGTGCTGTATAAAAGTGAAAAAGCTTACAGCACCCGGTATTCCCAGGCGGTCTCCCATCCAAGTACTGACCGGGCCCGACCCTGCTTAGCTTCCGAGATCAGACGAGATCGGGCGTGTTCAGGGTGGTATGGCCGTAAGCGAGAGCTGAGGTGACAAATAGCCTCTATAAACTTGATGATCATCAGCACCAAGCCCAATTCCGGGTGTAGAAAGGGATCTTTCTGTCTTTAGCGAGAGCTGAGGTGACAAATAGCCTCTAAAAGACAGAAGGGATCTTTCTGTCTTTGGTTCGTTCTTTCTTTCCTTTTTGCTTAGCTTGTGTCTACTGTCATTATTACAGGGTTATAACATAAAAGTATTGTTTTTGATTTCTGAGTGGTGCTGGCCACAGTGCAGACAGGTTGACAGACAGCAAGACTAGGCTATTTCAAAGAATAGAAAAGAAGTAGGCTATTTCATGAATGAGACAAAGAGCAGTCGGTGCTGTGAAAAAGTGAAAAAGCTTACAGCACCCGGTATTCCCAGGCGGTCTCCCATCCAAGTACTGACCGGGCCCGACCCTGCTTAGCTTCCGAGATCAGACGAGATCGGGCGTGTTCAGGGTGGTATGGCCGTAAGCGAGAGCTGAGGTGACAAATAGCCTCTATAAACTTGATGATCATCAGCACCAAGCCCAATTCCGGGTGTAGAAAGGGATCTTTCTGTCTTTGGTTCGTTCTTTCTTTCCTTTTTGCTTAGCTTGTGTCTACTGTCATTATTACAGGGTTATAACATAAAAGTATTGTTTTTGATTTCTGAGTGGTGCTGGCCACAGTGCAGACAGGTTGACAGACAGCAAGACTAGGCTATTTCAAAGAATAGAAAAGAAGTAGGCTATTTCATGAATGAGACAAAGAGCAGTCGGTGCTGTGAAAAAGTGAAAAAGCTTACAGCACCCGGTATTCCCAGGCGGTCTCCCATCCAAGTACTGACCGGGCCCGACCCTGCTTAGCTTCCGAGATCAGACGAGATCGGGCGTGTTCAGGGTGGTATGGCCGTAAGCGAGAGCTGAGGTGACAAATAGCCTCTATAAACTTGATGATCATCAGCACCAAGCCCAATTCCGGGTGTAGAAAGGGATCTTTCTGTCTTTAGCGAGAGCTGAGGTGACAAATAGCCTCTAAAAGACAGAAGGGATCTTTCTGTCTTTGGTTCGTTCTTTCTTTCCTTTTTGCTTAGCTTGTGTCTACTGTCATTATTACAGGGTTATAACATAAAAGTATTGTTTTTGATTTCTGAGTGGTGCTGGCCACAGTGCAGACAGGTTGACAGACAGCAAGACTAGGCTATTTCAAAGAATAGAAAAGAAGTAGGCTATTTCATGAATGAGACAAAGAGCAGTCGGTGCTGTGAAAAAGTGAAAAAGCTTACAGCACCCGGTATTCCCAGGCGGTCTCCCATCCAAGTACTGACCGGGCCCGACCCTGCTTAGCTTCCGAGATCAGACGAGATCGGGCGTGTTCAGGGTGGTATGGCCGTAAGCGAGAGCTGAGGTGACAAATAGCCTCTATAAACTTGATGATCATCAGCACCAAGCCCAATTCCGGGTGTAGAAAGGGATCTTTCTGTCTTTAGCGAGAGCTGAGGTGACAAATAGCCTCTAAAAGACAGAAGGGATCTTTCTGTCTTTGGTTCGTTCTTTCTTTCCTTTTTGCTTAGCTTGTGTCTACTGTCATTATTACAGGGTTATAACATAAAAGTATTGTTTTTGATTTCTGAGTGGTGCTGGCCACAGTGCAGACAGGTTGACAGACAGCAAGACTAGGCTATTTCAAAGAATAGAAAAGAAGTAGGCTATTTCATGAATGAGACAAAGAGCAGTCGGTGCTGTGAAAAAGTGAAAAAGCTTACAGCACCCGGTATTCCCAGGCGGTCTCCCATCCAAGTACTGACCGGGCCCGAACATGCTTAGCTTCCGAGATCAGACGAGATCGGGCGTGTTCAGGGTGGTATGGCCGTAAGCGAGAGCTGAGGTGACAAATAGCCTCTATAAACTTGATGATCATCAGCACCAAGCCCAATTCCGGGTGTAGAAAGGGATCTTTCTGTCTTTAGCGAGAGCTGAAGTGACAAATAGCCTCTAAAAGACAGAAGGGATCTTTCTGTCTTTGGTTCGTTCTTTCTTTCCTTTTTGCTTAGCTTGTGTCTACTGTCATTATTACAGGGTTATAACATAAAAGTATTGTTTTTGATTTCTGAGTGGTGCTGGCCACAGTGCAGACAGGTTGACAGACAGCAAGACTAGGCTATTTCAAAGAATAGAAAAGAAGTAGGCTATTTCATGAATGAGACAAAGAGCAGTCGGTGCTGTGAAAAAGTGAAAAAGCTTACAGCACCCGGTATTCCCAGGCGGTCTCCCATCCAAGTACTGACCGGGCCCGACCCTGCTTAGCTTCCGAGATCAGACGAGATCGGGCGTGTTCAGGGTGGTATGGCCGTAAGCGAGAGCTGAGGTGACAAATAGCCTCTATAAACTTGATGATCATCAGCACCAAGCCCAATTCCGGGTGTAGAAAGGGATCTTTCTGTCTTTGGTTCGTTCTTTCTTTCCTTTTTGCTTAGCTTGTGTCTACTGTCATTATTACAGGGTTATAACATAAAAGTATTGTTTTTGATTTCTGAGTGGTGCTGGCCACAGTGCAGACAGGTTGACAGACAGCAAGACTAGGCTATTTCAAAGAATAGAAAAGAAGTAGGCTATTTCATGAATGAGACAAAGAGCAGTCGGTGCTGTGAAAAAGTGAAAAAGCTTACAGCACCCGGTATTCCCAGGCGGTCTCCCATCCAAGTACTGACCGGGCCCGACCCTGCTTAGCTTCCGAGATCAGACGAGATCGGGCGTGTTCAGGGTGGTATGGCCGTAAGCGAGAGCTGAGGTGACAAATAGCCTCTATAAACTTGATGATCATCAGCACCAAGCCCAATTCCGGGTGTAGAAAGGGATCTTTCTGTCTTTAGCGAGAGCTGAGGTGACAAATAGCCTCTAAAAGACAGAAGGGATCTTTCTGTCTTTGGTTCGTTCTTTCTTTCCTTTTTGCTTAGCTTGTGTCTACTGTCATTATTACAGGGTTATAACATAAAAGTATTGTTTTTGATTTCTGAGTGGTGCTGGCCACAGTGCAGACAGGTTGACAGACAGCAAGACTAGGCTATTTCAAAGAATAGAAAAGAAGTAGGCTATTTCATGAATGAGACAAAGAGCAGTCGGTGCTGTGAAAAAGTGAAAAAGCTTACAGCACCCGGTATTCCCAGGCGGTCTCCCATCCAAGTACTGACCGGGCCCGACCCTGCTTAGCTTCCGAGATCAGACGAGATCGGGCGTGTTCAGGGTGGTATGGCCGTAAGCAAGAGCTGAGGTGACAAATAGCCTCTATAAACTTGATGATCATCAGCACCAAGCCCAATTCCGGGTGTAGAAAGGGATCTTTCTGTCTTTAGCGAGAGCTGAGGTGACAAATAGCCTCTAAAAGACAGAAGGGATCTTTCTGTCTTTGGTTCGTTCTTTCTTTCCTTTTTGCTTAGCTTGTGTCTACTGTCATTATTACAGGGTTATAACATAAAAGTATTGTTTTTGATTTCTGAGTGGTGCTGGCCACAGTGCAGACAGGTTGACAGACAGCAAGACTAGGCTATTTCAAAGAATAGAAAAGAAGTAGGCTATTTCATGAATGAGACAAAGAGCAGTCGGTGCTGTGAAAAAGTGAAAAAGCTTACAGCACCCGGTATTCCCAGGCGGTCTCCCATCCAAGTACTGACCGGGCCCGACCCTGCTTAGCTTCCGAGATCAGACGAGATCGGGCGTGTTCAGGGTGGTATGGCCGTAAGCGAGAGCTGAGGTGACAAATAGCCTCTATAAACTTGATGATCATCAGCACCAAGCCCAATTCCGGGTGTAGAAAGGGATCTTTCTGTCTTTAGCGAGAGCTGAGGTGACAAATAGCCTCTAAAAGACAGACTAGGCTATTTCAAAGAATAGAAAAGAAGTAGGCTATTTCATGAATGAGACAAAGAGCAGTCGGTGCTGTGAAAAAGTGAAAAAGCTTACAGCACCCGGTATTCCCAGGCGGTCTCCCATCCAAGTCCCTACCGCGACCAATGGTTGAGCTCTGTTCAGCAGAGGGATTGCTCAACCGACCAATCATTGAGCGCCGTTCAGCACCGGCCAACGCTCAACCCACCAATCGCTGAGCGAGGCACATTCGTACGGCGGCCATGACAGTCTGACACAGCAGTGGACAGTTTGAGTGAAATATGCATTAATCTGTGTTGAAACGGCGCCGTTTATAAGCCGAATAGTAGATCGCGTGGCAGTTATACACAGCATTTAATGTTACGTCCCGACATCATCTCCTTCATATTGTATTTCAACTGTCTTCTTTATTTCCCTGCTTTTCTAGCGGCAGTTCGGTCTGTAATGAGCGACGTAGCGTCCACTTCAATGGCGACCTCGCTGCATTTACACAACACATTGACGACTTTGCAGGCTCATAAACCAATTCTCTCTCATTTATGTCTTGTGTAAACTACGCCGAAGTATCGGAAAACGGTGTAAGATATTAATAATTGCGGCAACTTGAGTTTTCAGTAAGCGGTATAGTATTTTTTACAGCTTTCTGTGTAGTTATCTCCGTTCCGCTAATGGAGTTTGGCGTTAGTGACAGTGAACGCGTTGATATGTTACCACGGTTACCGGACGCGTCTACTAGGCTGCTACTACTACTACTAGGCTACTACTACTACTACTACTACCTGAAGTAAAATTATACCATTATAACATCTGTCTCACTGTTCATGCAGGTTCTGCTAGAGAGCCTCAACAAGCAGAAGACGCTGGTATTATTGTTGTGGCAAGTATCAGGTCCAATATTGTTTTCATTCTCATTATTTCCAACAAATATCACTGACTTCCATAACACTAGTTACAAAGAAGGACAACTTTTCATTCATATAATATGTTAGATGCGATACTATCTAATGATTATAATGTTTGTTTACACAATACTGTATTTTTTTTCTCCTGCCAACCTGTCAATCATGGAGTCATGTTGAGGGCACTGGGCGGGTCTACGCTCAACCCACCAATCATCAAGAGTCTCCCTCAACGAGCCAATCAGCATCATGCCGGTTGCTAACGGTGAGACAGCCGTAGTTACAGCCGTGATTTCGCTGAGGTGAGTTTAATTTTATTCACTTTTAACTTTTTTTGTTTGTATATTTAAGCAGACATTAACTATCTTGGTGCTGTTTTTGATGAATGAAAGGATTCTCTGAAAACCGACAACTTTCTGCCTCAAAGATCCTATTGTTTACATAGCGCTGGTACCGGTATGTTGTTAATTTGTATTGACAATGTAGCTGACAACCTGCCGGTAGTTTGGCATCTTATTGTTGTAAGAATTTATTTCTGGACATCCTATCACTTTTATCATCATGACAGCATTTTACTTTAGTTAAGTTTGTTTATTTGATATGGACATCACAAATACATTGAGACTGTTCCAGAGGACAGACCAGATGCTTTGCTTTGGTGTATAACACATATGGTAATTCTCAACACCACTTAATCTATGATCTATTGTAAATGTGAAACAAGTTATTGTCTATCTATTAGTGACCTCAGTTACCTCATCAAATTACCTAGCTACTATTAAAACATGAGCTGGCTACATATCTAAAACATGACAAAACATGACACAGCTTCATATTCACTTAATAAATATTTGTTGTTGTTTTTTTTTTTTGTAAAGGTTAAACATGGAGAGAAAGAAACATGAATGCAGTGTGTGCAACAAGACCTTCACTGAGAGGACTAACCTGACAAGACACATGAAGCTTCATGCTCCAAAGGAGATTGAGTGTGATGTGTGTGGCAAAAGCTTCACCTTCCAACAACAACTGAACTCCCACCTGAAGCAGCATCTGTATCCACGCATTCCTATGTATAGGCAGGGAGAGGCCAAGCTGCTGTGTTCAGATGCAGCTAAGACTGTGGCTGAGGCCCCCAGCACAGCTGTAGACCCTGGATGGCTGGATCCTGAAAAGGCGGAGGCTGCTGCCAAGAAATCTGGAGGAGAAATGTGGAAAGGCCAGTTAGTCGTCACATTCGGCAAATACGCTGGACAGTCTTTCAGATGGCTACTTGAAAATGATGTCGGTTGGGTGGTATGGTTGGTCTCTGAATATTGCCAGAAGGGTGAGAAGAATGAGCTTCTTAAATGGCAAAAGGAGCGACTGCTGGAGTTCGTTAGAGAGTTCCCTTCTGTCACATGTCATCTTGACAAAAGGTTGGAGGTAATAACTGTTTTTTTTTTCTCATTTACCTAACATTACACTATAATTACTTTAGACATATTAAGAACTCATGTGAGATGTTGGGTAATACAGATGTATTGTATTTTCTGCAGAAACAAGAATCAAAAAAGGAAAAGACGGCTGAATCTACTGTTTCCGAGTCTCAACAGGAACCTGGCTATTTAAGTGATGCTGAACAGTTGGCTTCTGCTGGTAATATTATGCTAAAATAAAAATCAAATAACCTTTGTATTATGCAATATTTTATTGTGTTGTACACATTCAAATACTTTCTTGACTTAAGCATAATGACCAACATTAAGAAATGTTGGTCCTGTGATGTATTACAACACATGCACTGTAGCCTACATGTAATAATAACAGTAGACATTTTTTGTGTAAAATAATGAAGATTAAGAAAGCTTCTTTAAAACATTACAGCCATTTCTAATCTGAGAAATGTTTGTGTTTCGTAAAATTCATTACTACATATGAAGTCATGTAGTTAAAACATTTTTGTGGCATTTCTTCATCAGAAAGAGTCCTTGGCGAGTCTGAAGTGCCGGTCTCCACACGGCTCACCACCTGGGGAGAGCTCGCTCCAGCTGTGACTCAGGTCTCTGCCAACAGACCCAGCACATCTCAGGGAAGACCGACAGCCGAGAGCTCTGCTTCGGAATCCAGTGGCATCGTGCTGGAGGGTTGGCAGAAATACTGGGAGCAGCCACCTGCATCTGCCCAAGCCCTTGGTATAGCCCCTCCTAACATCAGGTGGCTGAAATGCGATGAGCGGTATGGTCTCTTTGACGGCTCGTCCAAGTACAAGAACACAAAAGGTGAGCTAGTGGAGAGGAAGCTCTTAAAGGAGAAGATGGAGTTCCATCCGCCTCCGCTCCCTGTGTCTGTCAAGGGAGCAGTGCCCAACATGATGGCCTTTTTTACCACCCCTGCCTTCTTCTGGCGGCCAGTTGGTGTGATGAAAGCCAAGATCCGCTGCCCCAACACCAACTGCCCTGCACCGCCAGGGGAACACCTGGAGAAGAAAGGCTTTGGCAGTTATGCTAGGCAAGTGTGTGGGATGACGTACAATTACACCCTGTTGACAGAGAAACTGAAATGTTCTCACTGTGAAAAGATAAGGCAGGCGGTGAGCAAGACACATGGTGATGCAGACAGTGACCAGGAGGAGGATGATTCACATCACTTGCAGCAGTACATGTGGTTGGCATACAGTCCCAAGATTCTGATGAACCTTGCCCCAGCCATCAGAAGCATGTTTCCTGCCATTCTGTGTGGGAAGCGTGCTATTGACAGAGGTGTCGTCACCCTGCTGAGCGACCGGCTCAATGCTGTGTCCATGAACAAGGTGCAGAGACTGCTGCAGCAGGGCCATGATGAGTGGTATATCCAGCGGCGGGACCTTTACCAGACTCTCCTGTACGAGGCCCACACAGCTGGATCTTCATCGTCTCAGAGTGGCATCCTGTCCTTTGTAAAAGCTCCAGGTACCTACACGCCCCCCCTCCCCCAGGCTCCCCTTCCATCTGCCCGTGTGCTGAGGCGTGCACACATGATCATGGAAATGGAAAGGATGCCTGTGTACAGAGCTGCCATCCTCAGTGTGACTGGAGAAATCCTCTGCATTGATGGTACAAAAAAGGTATATAAAATATCATATTATAATATATATTTGATCAGTATTCTGCTAATGAAGCTCCGTTCTTGATAATCAAGTTGAGTGAGAATACTGAAATTAATAGATGTGCTGTAGGACAGACTGGAAAAGTTGATAAATAAGAGACACTATAATATGTTCTGCTTTGTTTTTTAGGTCCTCAAGAAGATATATGGTGATGGCCAGGGCACCATGCAGTATGTCACCAGTGTTTTGAATGAATGGGGCCAGTTCTTGACGACGGTGGTGGTGGCAGCTGAGTCTGAGGGGTGCTACAGGCGTATGGCAAACGGTCTGATTGCCCGGTTCCAACGTGCAAACGCTCCTGCACCAAAGGTCATATATGCAGACAACAACTGTTGTCGGTAAGTCAAATAATACCTCCATATAACTGATAATGAAATGAATAATTCAATTGATGAATGAGACAGTTAACATTAAATTACATATTTCTTTACCAGGAACACATGCTGTATACAAAATGTTCAAAATATCATTTCAGTGACAGTGGTTCATCCTTCCTGGAGACTCTGTTCAGTGACTGGGTGCAGAGGGGTACCGTGGTCAGACTGGACATCCGACACTGGCTGCACCGCTGGGATACTGTTGTGATCAAACAGAGCCATGCCAAGTATGGGGTGTTCATGAGTGCTTTGGCGGGTGCAGTTTTGGCCTACAACAAGCACGACATGATGCTCCTAGTCAAGGCTGTCAGGAGTGGCAACCAGGAGCTGTACGCCACATATTCAGACGAGGAAATGATATCCTTCCTCAAGCCTTGCCAGGTCAGGTCTTACGTCAGGCGCATTACCCGTGGTGTTGACGTAAGTGTAAAATTAATCCACATATGAATTTCGTGAACTAGAAGCATCACACTGGATGAGCCCTAATTAATTAAATACATGTTGCAGGAGACAGCTTCAGTGATCGAGTCCATCACTGCAGAGTTCAAGGGACCAGCAGGCCTTGATATCGATGGCATCCACCTGTTCAAGTCAGCAGAGGCAGTTGATGCTCACTGGGCAACTGCAAGCAAGCATCTTAGTTGCATGCAGGTGTGTTAATGTCTTTGTAATCACCTTATCTTGTGTCATTGTAAAACCAAACATTGCAATATTTCAAACGACACCAGAATAAACAAGAAACTTGCGATTTGTTGTGTGTTTTACAGGATCCCCCTGGCATACAGCTGTACGTCACTGTGAAGGCGGTGGTGCTACATGGTGTTCAGCTGAACAAGTACAGGTGCCGACGAGGCAGTAACTCCTTGGAGGGGTTGCATGCACACCTGTACAATGCCATTCCTTCTCAGAGATGTGGTATAATGCCATTCCAAGTAAGTAATAAAAATAACACTTCAATAGAGCAAGATTTCTTTCAATAATACATTTTATTTCATAGCGTTAAATAACTCATGTGAGCTAAGCATTTATTAATGCATTGAACTGAATACCTTTACTGTCATTCATACCAAGGTATAAACACAATTAAAATTGCAAACCTCCATGTGGTTAAAAACAGCGAAGATAAAAAATAGAAAGACACACAAGCAGCAACATTAAAACAATAATTCAATTCAATATTGCACAGTCCTCTTAAGTGCAGCAGTCAATCAATTTTAAAGTGCAGTCAGTCAAGTGTCAGTGTGGGAGGCATATAGCAGTCTGTGTGTGTGTGTGTGTGTGTGTAAAATGACAGGAGCAGTTTCTGGAGCAGATTGGCTTTTCTCATTGCTCTTACTAATTTGTCTTGTGTTTCAGGTATATCTGATTGCATTCGCTGTCCAGTGGAACAATCGGATGGAGTCACTCCGGGTTGCTGGTGGTCAGGGTCGGCAGACATCATGCATGGACGCACGGCAGATCCAGCGCATGAATCAGCAGGCTGAGGTGCTCTTCGGCAAG
The DNA here is from genome assembly GCF_905171665.1 of Trachurus trachurus. NCBI lineage: Eukaryota > Metazoa > Chordata > Actinopteri > Carangiformes > Carangidae > Trachurus > Trachurus trachurus. The sequence goes on from NC_139905.1 coordinate 29,720,571, forward strand.
GATCATGTCCTGGAGCCCAACTTTGCTGCTCCCATGCCCTACCCTGATCGGTACAGGCACCCAGAAGAGGAGGAGCTCCTTGGTGTGGAGTATGCCATGTGCCAATCAACAGCTTTCACTGCCAGGCATTACTATGCCCAGAGAGGTAAAGTTAATTGCACACTTCAACAATATACATTCATATGGGACTATACTATCCCTTTATTCTTCATGGATATTCTAACAATGACAGTAAAGTTAAATTTCATATTACCTGTAATATGAAACAAAAAAACTTGCATGTTATGTGCATGTCTGTATATGCATGAATCTACAAGTGGTTACAACTGGCCAGACACATTTGTGATTACAACAATGACAAATTTGCAGTTGAAGAAGAGCAGAGTCGGGATGAGGAGGAGTCTGAGGAGGCCGGGCAGAGAGAGGAGGAGGTGGAGGATGAGGGCATTGACATGCCTGCAGACGAGGATCCTATTCATTCCATCAGTAGGAAACATGCTATCCTCACGCATGAACAGCGCGTGGAGGAGGAGGATAGCCCCGCTCTGCAGGATGTTCTGATGACCCGCAGACATCTGCATCTGCCAGGACTAGAGGAGGTGGAGGCATTAGCCCTGCTGATGGTTGAACTGGCAGACAACAGTCACCACCACCTTGTGCCGGCTGACCTCAGGCAGAGGATTGTCACTGCTGCTGGTTCTCTCCAGGAGCATGACAAGACTGCTGCCAACTTTGTGAAGAGGTACGAGTCCAGGTGGGGCTACACACTGTTTGGCCGGTGTCTTGGGGCTGACACACCAGAGACCAGAGCAGCCCAAAAAACAAAGTTTGGGTGGATGAGGTACCCTCAAGCAGCGCAGGTGACAGAGGACAGTCGTCTGCTGTACCTCGTCATCAAGATGCTAAAAAATCAGCCACCAACCAGTCGCCTCTCCTCCCCCAGTAAAATAGTATCTTGCATAAAGGGGCAGTACAAAAGGATTGTTGACAGAGTTAGAGACGACCCCATCCTCTGCACTCTCCCCATTCCTCTGCCCAATCTGAATGCAAGATCTATTTCTACTTTCATTAGCAGGGAGGAGAAGAAGGCAAACTACAGGGCTACAGTAGTGCCAACAGCAAAGCCTCACCGGACAGTGCTCTCACATGAGCAAATGCCAGCAGCTCCAACTCTGCCAACATCCCTACCACCACCAGATCGATCTCAGGTGCAGTACCAGGATGTTCATCACGTTGCTGGTAAAAGGCGTGGTGAGAAGCGGAGGTGAGTTATTTAAGCACTTCATGTGGAAATTTCATAATGTGTGGACATAAATAATACTGACACTCATCATAACATTCAATGAACTTTTAACTGTTTTAGTCTCTCCTTTTCCTCTGGTGTTTTTCTGGTTGTTGTTTTTTAAATGTTGTTTTTTAAATTTGTTTTCTATTGTACTTGTTTTATTGGAAAGTGTACCATGGTGATTTTGCACTTTAAATAGTAAATTGATTGATTGATTGATTGATTGCTTGATTGATTGATTGATTCACAGGGTGGATAGTGAGGAACCAGAGCTTGTGAACCGGCCCATTCAGCCTAAGCCTGCTGCGGCCAAGCACATAGCGCCCAGAGTGTTGCCAGCACCTGTACTCCTGGTGGTTCCTGCACAACCACAGGCTCCCTCCATGCTTCTTAACTCTTCACACTTCACACCTGTAGCACCGCCTCCTGCACAGCCATCCAACCCAATCATGCCTCATAAATCCTCAAAGCCATGTGGGGCCTGCCAAGTACCTCAATGTGGTGGGCAGCGTAAGAGGTACACACCCTCCAAGGACAAAGCTGCTGGGAGCAGCCAGAAAATCTTCACCTTCTGCCCAGCAACAAGGAAATCAACCACTTCTGGTTTTGAGGGTGTTGTCTACGACAGTTTTGAACACTTTAAAAATGTGGTTGATGAGGAATTAAAGAAAAGGAAAGTCAATTAGAAAGCCAACATCTGTGAGCAGATGCAGATCCTCCCTCATACACAACACTACACACACTATATTAGCATGACATTGTAATATTGGCTGTTATTGTTAAGTTTATTGTTGTCATTGCATAAAAAAAACATATGGCAGAGTGGAACCAACAGTCCACTGTGCTGTTTTTATAACTTTCTGGAGGTTTTTCCTCTCAGCAGAAGTGCAGCTGCTGTGCTAGATCGTGCAGCTGTAGGAAAGGATGATTATATTATTAATATATTATATTTTGTTGAAATTGATCTGTTGTTTTTAACAGTTGATTTGTTGGATCTGATATTGCTTTGTTCAAGCAATTTAGGTTGTATTATTGCATAAAAGATGTTCTGCTCTATAAATAAAGTTTTTTATTATTATTATTGTAATTAATATAATATATTTTCTTGCATATTTGTTGGATAAGACTGATAATGTGTCTTTTGTTGTTGTTGTTTTACATTGTGAGCAGAAAGACATCCAGTGCTTTATCCGACTCAAGGCAACCTGTTACTGCCATTAATAAAATTCTGTGTTTTTACACTTACTGGCTGCAGATGTTTTCACTTTCCACCAATAGACTAGGCAGGATTTCAGAAAATGGGCTTATTCTACATCTTAGGGGTATTTAAGGTTGCTGAATCCAAAGCTGCTATGTGCCAGGCTCAAAAAATAAATTTTAAGCCTCCTAATTACCACAATAACATAGGCCTATAGGCCTAATAACATGGGTAATGTGTTAGTAGTATAGTATCACATATCAACATGAAACCTGTCTGTCCTTATGAACAATATTAGTTGTTATTTGCACAATTAATTATGAACACAAAATTTCACATATCTTGTAATACAATTTTTTGGTTGTCTCAGGGTAAGTAAGCAGTGATATACAGAAGTTCCACAGCTATATCTATTGACTTTTATACCCTGTTCATCTGTAATACGTCATTTGCTAAGACTCCACACTCTTTTAACGATCCCTGAGGCTCTGCTTCATCCTTGCTGCAGCCTGGGATCGAACCTGCAACCTTCTGCTCCGCAGCTGACACCCCTCCCTCCCCGTTTCCCAAGAACAGGATCACCGGTGCCCCAGGTTCAAAACAGGGACTTGGGGGGGTCATGAGCCATTCCCAGGCGGTCTCCCATCCAAGTACTGACCGGGCCCGACCCTGCTTAGCTTCCGAGATCAGACGAGATCGGGCGTGTTTTTTTTTTTGTCTTTTATTATCAAAAAATATTCAATATAATTTTACAGACCATACTTTTCATTTAAAATCAACATGTACAAAATAAAAGACATACAACATGTAACATTCAACATAGAAACTTACAACATAGAGACATACTACATAGAACTCACATAATATAATTTTACAGTCCATACTTTTCATTTAAAATCAACATGTAAAAAATAAAAGACATACAACATGTAACATTCAACATAGAGACATACTACATAGAACTCACAACATAGAGACATACTACATAGAACTCACAACATAGAGACATACTACATAGAACTCACAACATAGAGACATACTACATAGAACTCACAACATAAAGACATACTACATAGAACTTACAACATAGAGACTTACAACATAGAACTTACAACATACAGACTTACACCATGTAACAACCATTCACTCCAAATGAAACAGACAGGACAGTAATGCTGAACTTAATCAAAACAGAAACGCAGATCACCCAACTCGTCACGCACACAGACAGAACAACCCTCCACCAGTGAATCCAGAAGGGGGGAGGTGTCCAGGGTTCTGAAGTGTGCAGTGAGTGTGGTCTTGAAGATGGCGGTGACGGGGCTATGGCGGTGCTCGTGAAGTGCAATGTTGCGTCGTGACCAGGTGGCTTGGCGCGCCAGTGACAGGATGAGGTTGATGAGGGAGTGCCGGGGGGGGAGTCCAAAGAGGAGGGTCCAGGGGGTGAGTGCTCGGGGGATGAAGCGGCAGTGCTGGCTCAAAACCTGTAACACAAAAACATGAAAAGGCACAAGACACGGACAGGAGACAAACAAGTGCATGATATCCTCGTCGAATTTCCCACAAACAGCACAGGTCCTGGAGAAGAGCTCCCCGTGGACCTGGTGCAGGACGACCCCGGTGAAAATCCTCCTGTGCCGTATACGGAAGTCCAGATCGAAACAGGAGTGTGAAATGAAGCGGTTGGTGATGTTGCGCCAGATGGTCCCCACGTCCTCACCAGGGAAGAGCCCCCTCCAAGCTGCCTCGGAGGAAGGCCGCCTCCCCAGCTCGGACGTGAGGATGCTGTACGTAGCTCTGGTGGTGAGGTCTGCAATGGGTGTGTCCAGGGTGGGACGGCACAGGAGAAAGTCCAGCCGGGACGCCTGCACCGGCCCCTTCTCCCGGAGAGCCCTCCTCCAGGACTCTGGCATGGCACTATCTAGCTTATCACCGGTGGCTCTAACGTGCCCCGGCCTAAAGCTAACCCTCCCGGCCCTCAACTTAGCAATTACCGTGTCCGAATCGAAATAGCCCTCCCCGTCGACCACCTCTCCTACCCTCGTGACCCCCGCTGCCCTCAGTGGAGCGCAGGACAGCGGCCTTCCCCCGTACTGGAGGAAAGGAGTCTGGAGGATAGGTAACAGCGCGACACTGCTCCTGTTCACCACCTTAGGCTTGAGGCGGGGCAACAATTTGCCCCAGGCCTCTAGCACCTCCCGGTAGAAGGGCGGCAGCCCGCCGAAGGCCGTTCTGGGAGGGAGCGTGCACAAGTTGTACTCGTCTCCCTCCCCGAACTGCGCCAAACAGCCGGCCAGCGCCCCCTCCCAGGGGTACTGCCTGGTCAAATCCAAAAATTTCCTCACAATTTTGGCCCTCAGTGCATCTCTTTTGGCACTTATGTCAATCAGAGCTAAGCCCCCCTCCCTTTGCTTAACGATTAACACCCTGTGAGCGATCGAATTAGCCCGTCCCCTCCACAGGAAGGAGGAGAGCGCACTGTTGAGTGCTTTTAGCGCCCACTGTGGCAGCTCACAGGTCCCCAAAACGTGCACTAGAGTGGAGGCTACTAGAGCGTTCCACACTGTGACCTTTCCTCTCAGGCTCAGACCACGAGGCCTCCACCTGTTAACAATGTAATTCACCTTATTAATCATTCTGTCCCAATTACTCTTGGTGACCCTGTCCCCTCCTATGCCCACTTCTATCCCTAATATTTTCAAACTCTCCCTCTCTACTCTAAATCCCCACCTCCCCTCCACTCCCCTACTTACCGCCAGCAGACTGGATTTTGCCCTGTTGAGCTTGGCACCTGAGGCCAGCTCAAAAACTTTAATGTGGTCGAGCATGCGGTCCACCTCCCCCGACTCCGAGGCGAGGAGGGTGACGTCGTCCGCAAACGGGACAACGGTCACCCTCCCCAGCCCCGGAGCCACCGGAAGCCCCCGCAGCCGACCGTCATCATTCACTCTGGTGATCAGAGTTTCAATGACAAAGGAAAACAAAAGAGGCGAGAAGGGGCACCCCTGCCTCACCGACTTACCAATTTTAAAAGCTCTACTTACCCTCCCATTTAGTTTGAGCCGAGACTGCGCACCGTCGTACAGCAGCCCAACCATGCCAATGAGGCAGGGCCCGAATCCCAGGCCCTGCAACACTTTGAACAAAAAACTGTGATTGACACGATCAAAAGCCTTTTCTAAGTCCAAATTTAAACAAAACCCCCCCGCCCGCTCCATGCCCCCGACAGCCGCCTGGATCGTGAGGACGGAGTCGGCTATGTCTCTGCCGGGGATGCCGTACGCCTGAAGGCTCCGTACGGCATCCCCGGCCACCTCCCTCACCCGGTTGGTGACTACTTTTGCCAATATCTTGTAATCCACGTTCAATAAACTTATGGGTCTATAATTTTTAATCTCATCTCTGGCCCCTTTATTTTTAAACAATAACGTAACTAGGCCATTAGAGAAACCCTCAGGAGACCTCCCCTCTCTGATCATCTCATTATACAACTGACATAGCAGAGGAGAGAAGAGACCCACAAACTTAAGGTAGAGTTCGGCCGTCAGGACGTCCTCTCCTGGGCTCTTCCCTCTGGACAAGCCCCCCACGGCCCTCTCCACCTCTTCCAACGAAACAGGCTCCTCTAAGAGAGCTCTGTCTGCTGCTGCTATTCTATTTTTAATACCTTGGAGGAGGAGATCCCCCGCCTCCTCATCCACTGGCTCCTCCTTGAATAAATCTTCATAAAAATCCAAGCTTACCTGCTCCACACTGTCTCTGTCTGTCACTAACTTACCTTCGCTGTTTTTAAGTTCACTGATAATCTGTCTATTCTGTTTTTGTTTTTCCAAACCCAGAAAGTAGGCCGAGTGCCTCTCACCCTGTTCCAGGTCTACCACTCTGGCTCTGAGGGCGGCCGCCCTGCACTCTGCTATCTGCAGCTTGAGCAGCCTGGCCTTCGCGGCCTCCAGACTGCCAAGCTCCAGGGACGTTAACGGCCCCTCCTTACCTGCAAGCTGGCTGATCTGCTCTGTCCACTTTTTCTTCTCCATGTTATCTGACCATCTTTTAAACTTACCCTGGCTGATTGCCGCCCTCTTCAACCTTACTTTAAACTCCCCCCACCTCCCCAGCACCCCCTCACTGTCATTACATTCATCAATAAAATATTTTAACATTCTGCGCACCTTACCTTCAAACTTACCGTCGTCCAAGAGTCCAGCGTTGAAACACCAGACTCCTCCCCCTCTCCCCGCCCCACAAAGGACGCCCGGACCATCAGGTGGTCACTCATGGCGCAGGGCACATGAGTGACCTCCCCGATACGGCCCAGTACCCCCGCCGAGGCCAGGATGAGGTCCAGCCTGGAGCGGTTGCAGCGGCCCCTCACCGTCTGCACCCTGCTGTAGCGCCGGACTCCGGGGTTCAAGACTCTGAAAACATCTACAAGGTTATATGCATTGCACATTCGGCCAGCGCAAATCTACTCACATCATTTTTTAAACTCGTCTTATCCCCTACATCCTCCAGAGTCTGAATGATATTAAAATCCCCCATGACCACTGTGTCCGGTGTAACCCACCCCCCCAGACTCTGGATGAAAAGCTTACGGCTGACTTCCTCGTTTGGTGCATAGATATTTATAATCCTGCCCTCCCATACAGCTGTCTTCACATCTACTACCAGTATCCTACCTGCACTGTCCGCATAAACCTCCCTCCCACCACCCCCGGCCGCCTCCCCGAACAGCACGGCGACCCCCCCAGAGGACCCGCCTCCGTTGTTGGCCACCATGCTGCCCTTCCACAGTCGCTGCGCCCGCCGGGCCACCTCGTCGTCCCACCAGGTCTCCTGTAGACAGAGGATACAGTCTCTCCCCACCCCCGCCAGGACCGCCCGGAGCTTGCCCTCCGTGCGGAGCCCTCGGGCATTCAGAGAAACCAGGGAGGCCATGATGTTTTAAGGAGAGGGGAGTTAGTCAGCGGCATGCAGGCTATACTTTCTTTCTTTTATTTTTCCTGTTCTTACCCGGCTGGGGCGCCTCAGGGTCATTGTCGGTGTCCGAGCCGGCCCCAATGTTGAAGTGAGAGGCGACTGGGACCCCTCCCAGCCGCCCCCCTGGCAGTGGAGCATCACCGGCCGGACCCCTGTCATTCACCGGCCTCTGGGCCGAGGGCAGCTCCGAGTCCTCTCCAGGCTCGCCGCCACCCTCGACCAAACCAGTCTCGGCCACCACCGAGACCCCGTCCCAGCTGGACCCCAACAGGTCAGCCTGGGGCGGGGCCTTCAGGGTCGCCTTCTGTTTGGGGGCCACGGCCCGGGCTAGGTCGGCCATCACGGCTACACCCGCCCCCTTGCTCTGCCCCTCCTGCCCAACAGTTGATTTCTGGGGTCCAGCCCTGGCTAGGTCAGCCCTCACGGCCACACCCGCCCTGCTGCCATCATCGTCGTCGTCGTCATCATCATCATCACCATCGTCCTCCTGCTCCATCTCCTCCTCTACCTCGCTGCCCCCAGAATCTGAGAGCAGCAAAGCAGAGGAGGCCACCGATGCTTCGTCCCCTCCCCCAGCCATTTCACCTCCACTGCTACCTCCGCAGGTGCAGCTGGAGAGACCCTGCCTGCACACCGCGCACTGCTCCACCTCTCCTCCACGAGCCTTACCCAGGCACTCCCTAGCGTAGTGCCCCTGGACCCCGCACTTGTGGCAGCTGAACTCCGGGCAGTCCCGGAGGATGTGTCCGGGCTGCAGGCATATCCTGCAGACCCGGACCTGCCTGTCGTGGATGACCCTGAAGTATTCCGGGCCCAACGCCGTCTCGAACCTAGCGGAGTAGGGGAGAGACTGCACCTTGTCACTGAATTTAACCTTCAGAAACCTGGTTCCATCCGCCACCCTGGTGCCCGGCCACATCCTCCTCCTTATGGGGGAGACGGCCCCCACCCCCCAATTAGCTAATTTCCCCAGAATATCCTCATCCGTTACATACACCGGTAAGTTTAAGAAAGAAACCACCAACTCATCATTACTCAACTCTTTCGCCAACACTACCGTATTATTCATCTTAAACCCATCCAACAGCCTCTCCTTACCTTTCTCATGTGACATAGTTACCTCATATGTCCTCTGTCCTGTGGCTCTGCATGCGACCAAGCCTCCGCAGAGCCCCCTCACTGCTCTCATCAGCTCCATCACAGAGATCTCCTTAGAGAAGCTAACCCGAGCTTCAGGCTTGCGGGACGCCGCGGTCTGTGCCGCCGCCCCCCGAGCCGAAGCCACAGGCTGCCGCCCTGCCGCTGCCGCCTCTTTCACCGCGAGCATCGCCGCCGCCGTGGCCGGCCGAGCTGCCCCCCCCGCACTGGCCCTCGTCCCCAAGCCGGCCACCGCCGCCGCAGCCCCGGTCTTACCTCCTCCTCCGGCTCCTGAAGCCGCTCCTCGTCCTGCTGTCCCCGGTCCCGGACCTTTGCCCGGCGCGCTCGCGGCTTTCCCCGCCGCCTCGACCCTCGTCTTCCTTCCCGGCTCCGACATGGCTCGTCCCGCCGCCGCTTTCGCCACAGGACCAACCACCCTGCTCACCGCCGCCACCGCCGAGCCGGGTTTCCCCGGTGCACGGGACCCCCCGGCCGCCGAGCCCGGCTTGGACGCTGCTGCCGACCGCGTGCTCGTCCCCAGCTGAGCCCCAGCTGCTGCTGCTCAAGGCGGGCCACTTCCTCCTCCCTTCCCGGCCTCACTGCTGCCCCCGGCCGCCGGAGGCTCCCTAGCAGCAGCAGTTGCAGCAGCTGCCTGGTTTCTCCGCTGCACCAGTCTCCATTCTCCCTCTCTCTCATCCACACTCTCACTCACACACTCATTTTCGCTCACCGACTCAATGTTTACCTCCAGTTTACTCTCCTTGTTCACTCTCAAATCATACAAACCGTTTGTCTCATCCCCCTTCTGCAGGCCCAGAGCCGAGCCTACGGAGGGGGGAGCGGGTGCAGCCAAAACAGGTCCATTGCGCTTACTCTTAGTCAAAACATTCTTAGTCGGTTTATCCATTGTCCGTCCGTGTATTTGAAAAAATCTTAACAAAAGTACCTCCCCCGACCAGTGTTCACACTGCCGGGGGGGAAATCACCACTTAATTTAACAAAAAGTACACAGAAACAAAAAGTTCATACAATTAAAGAATAACCAAGGAAAAATAGCAAACTAGAAAGAAAAACCGAGGTCCGTGAGCCTCTCTCACCACAAACGAAACAAACAATCAATCAATCAGTCAATCAAACTGGCTCTCTCGCTCTCTCTCACCGCACGTCCTCTCACCTCCACTCACACCTGCACACTGACGAACCTACAGGGGCGTGTTCAGGGTGGTATGGCCGTAAGCGAGAGCTGGTTTATAAAGCACTACATGGCTTTGCACCTCAGTACATTACAGATATGCTCATCAGTTAGGCTACACCCCAGCATGAACACTTCGGTCAACAGGCAGTGGCAACTTACTCATCCCTCACACCAGATCCAAAGAAGGAGAGGCAACTTTTAGTGTATATACCCCACAAAAATGGAACACCTTGCCTGATACACTTACACATGCCACATCAGTAGCCATTTTTTAAAAACAGATTAAAACTAAATCTTTTTTCAACAGCATATAGCATACGCAAGTTTAAGTGTGTATATGGTGAAGATGGCATATATGATTGTTTACTTGCACTTGCACTCCAATTGATTTCTAATTTATTTTCTATGACTGTTTTTACCTGTTGTGAAGCACATTGAGTCTGCCTTGTGCATGAAATCCATCCATCCATTTTCATCCGGTTCATCCGAATCCGGGTCGCGGGGGCAGCAGTCGGAGCAGGGATCCCCAGACTTCCCTCTCCCAAGAAACTTCCTCCAGCTCTTCCGGGGGGACCCCAAGGCGTTCCCAGGCCAGCCGAGTAACGTAGTCACTCCAGCGTGTCCTGGGTCTTCCTCGGGGCCTCCTCCTGGTGGGACATGCCCGGAACACCTCCCGAGGGAGGCGTCCAGGGGGCATCCGATACAGATGCCTGAGCCACCTCAGCTGGCTCCTCTCGATGTGGAGGAGCAGCGGCTCTACTCCGAGCTCCTCCCGGGTGACAGAGCTCCTCAGGCCCGGCTCTAGCCATTTTGGTGCCCTAGGCGAGATTACTCCCAGGCGCCCCCCCCCCAACAATGATCAATAATGATTATAATGATAACGTAGCAGTGTATCTGTATGTCCCCTCTGACCCCGAGATACACAACTTGCACAACAATCAGTAAAATGTCATTAAGTAAATCCTGGGTAAAGACATGAAAAAAATTAGTCTACAGTCATGAGAATAACCTGTTGTGATGCTTGAAATGGATATACGAAAGTCTTAGCTTCCCAAAAGCAGTGGAATATACTGTATGAATAAAAGCTAATAGATACGTGTGGAAAACACGTTAAAATGAAATTTTGTGAAATTGCTTTTTGAGCATAAATGTTATCTGTCATTCTATTTTCACCAAATGTCTCAAATGTAAAATAAAAGAAGCTAAATATTGACTTAACATTACATTTCAAACTTCATGAGATGTGTGTAGCCCTAAATGAGAAATTAGCTTTTTTTCTCCAAACAAAATATCAACTAAACAGACAAAAAACACAACATTTACAATATTTAACCTATATAATGTACCCTATATATGTCACTGTGGTGCTGTTTAAGAGGTAAAAAAAAAATGGTTTGAGAGCTCAGCAGGTCTGGAGCTGGAGCTGTGGCCCTGCTGTCTAAGCAGGCTGAAGTCTCAACTCTCTCTTCTTTTTTCAATATCTTCCTCATCAAATGAGTCAAAACTTTAAGCCTCTGAAGCACCTTCATCCTCCTCACTGCTTCTCTCTCTCTCCTATCGATTCTGCGGATTCGAAGCGCTTCACAGCTGTTCTTTTGATTGACAGGTCGTCAAGGGCGGCGTAAAATGACCGAAATATAAACAAAAACATATCGAGACGGTCGCGCAAACGAGCCGGCATTTGTGCCGACTTTGAGGATTAATGCAACCAAGTATCCACACATCTAATTAAAAATGTGGCGTTTCTAACAAGAAAACGGCTTGAAAGCATTCCTACTGCAGATAGGTATCTCTGCTGTGTGTGTGACTGCGGGGAGAGCGGAGGGCAGTACCAATGGGCATGTGGGGGAGAGAGGGGGGGGGGGGGCGACTTAGTAAGTAATGTTGTAACATATTATATTATTACTTTTTAATAGGTATTGCTTTGCATTTAAATTAACGTGGGGTTATTTTTTGTATTAAGAAATAATAGTACCTAAAAATAGTGAAAGTTACACTTTTTTTTCTTTCCCATTTGTGGCGCTGGCGCCCCCTGGATGGACGGCGCCCTTAGCATTTGCCTATACGGCCTATGCCACGGGCCGGCCCTGGAGCTCCTCACCCTATCTCTAAGGAAGCGCCCCGCCACCCTGCGGAGGAAGCTCATTTCGGCCACTTGTATCCGTGATCCCGTTCTTTCGGTAATGACCCAGAGTTCATGACCATAGGTGAGGGTGGGAACATAGATTGACCAGTAAATTGAGAGCTTCGCCTTTCGGCTCAGCTCCTTCTTCACCACGACGGACCGATACAACGACCGCATTACTGCGGCCACTGCACCGATCAGCCTGTCAGTCTCGTGCTCCATCCTTCCCTCACTCGTGAACAAGACCCCAAGATACTTAAACTCCTCCATCTGAGGCAGGAGCTCTCCCCCGACCTGGAGGGTGCAAACCACCTTTTTCCGGTCGAGAACCATGGCCTCGGACATAGAGCAGTCCCTCCAGGATTTTTTTCTGATTGTTGCGGCCTAAAATGACTGATTTTGCGGCAGCATTTTAAAAAAATTGCGGTAAATGTTGCGATGTTTTAAGCACTTTTGTTGCAATTAAATTGCGGGAGACAGTGAAAATTGCAAAAACAAAGTTGTAGTTTTCTTCTTCTTCCCTTTCAAAGGCGCCACTGGTGAGGTGTTGGTTGTGATACAAGAAGACTAAGGCTTTGAGGTTGTCGTTGGTAATTGATCTCCTTCTGCTGGACAACACCTGCTGAGTTAATAATGACGTCTTTGTAACGTTTGGCCAAGACGCTCATCACGGGAAGTCTCTCCTGTAGCCCATCCCAGAAGACATCCAAATCCACCACTCCAGATGCTGAAGCTCTGGGCTCACTTTTCTTCGTCCAAAAAGACACACCAAAAAACATCCAAATACCTCCATGCTGCTCGTCTGTAATGTCCGTCTTGTATTGAAGCCCCAACATGAGAAACTGTTCTGAAAAAAAATAAATAAGTCTATGTTTTAAGCTTGTTTGTAGAGGAAGCTCCCAGTGTCTCAGTTCACTGCTCTTCCTGTGTCTGTTCAAATCTTGCGCGATTTGAACAGACACCAGGGGAACCATGAACTGGGTGTGCGCGATTTGCACTGACACAGGAAGAGCAGTGAACAGAGACACTGGGAGCTTCTGCTACAAACAAGCTTAAAACATAGACTTATTTAATTTTTTTCAGAACAATTTCTCATGTCGGGACTTCAATGAAACTGAAACTTCTCCCAGGAACATTTATGTTCAAAAAACTTCAAATTCTGCTTAAAGTTAAAAGGTCACAGATCTTATTCATAAACACTCAGTATCACTTGTAAATAAAATAATAAAATAAAATCTGAGGTCTCAATTTTAAGTGCACAGCAAAAGTAAAGCAGTGCAAATAAAAAAGTACAAGTGCAAAGAAAGTCACAGTAAACAGTAACACAGCACAATCCAAGTACCTCCTGGGGGGGGGGGGGGGGGGGGCACAATTAACGTTTAAATCTAAAAACTTTAAAAACTCCTACCAAACCAACGGTAGATGCTACAATTTTGAAACTTCACCACAATGTAGCCCCAATACTGCTGAAACTTTTGTTAAACTCAACTCATTACAAATTATTTAGTCCATCACTCAGTTTTTTTCAATAACTGTAAAACGTATAAAAACCTTATAAATCTCCTCCCACAATTTGCTACAGAGCATCTCCAGACTGTCCTCAACAAAACTTGTTTCTTGGATTTTTGATTTATCAAAAATCGAGTCTACAGTGCATGAAAACGTTTGACTGTAAACAGTACTGTAAACATATACCATCCAATTCCTGCTAAATACATTTTCAATCTTCCTGAAAAAATGAGAATATTTTGGAGTCGTGGTTGATGAAGTTTGGCAAATACAGTGGGTACTAGTTTCATTTGGATGGTTTCACGCGAGATTCACGCGTGAGTCACGGGAGGCTCACGCGGATTTTTTGTGGAGGAGTAATTGTGTTTTCACCAGAAGCTGCAATGTTCCCAAACAACCGCCAGGTGGCATCTGTGAGCAGCAGATCGCCTCTATAAGACAGCAGCACGGAGCAGTGAACACGAATGGGGAATGCAATATAATAATAATACAGTATAGTTTTTCAATGAGAAAAATGTAACGACGGCAGCTATACGTCTCACTCTCTTTTATCGATCCTCTCGTCAGCTCCAAACACACCCATCTGCACCGCGATTATGGACCACAGCGTGGTTTTCCACACAGCAGTTAATTAATCAGGGCGATGCTGCCGGTGTGTTTTTAAAATGAGCCAACTACTGTACAGTAGTGTTCATTCCCCATCCCCACCTTGTTTGACTGAGAGTGTAGCGGGATGATTTCTCATGAATGAACGGGCAATAGCCTATGTCACTTTCGGGCTGGGCGATAAAACAGGATATCCTGAAATAACTTTCCCTCGATAGAAATAGGCTACAAGATGTGTGGATATAGGTTTCGTTCATCCATGTTTTGACAGACAACACAAACAACCAGTGGCAGGGACGGACTGGCCATAGGGCAATATGGGCAAATGCCACAGCAGCCGCGACCAAAGATGCAGCCGTGCTGATGTGACCGCAAAAAAAAAAAGTCAGTCGGGGTCAGCTGGTTTACAGCCGGCCGACTCTGAAACACTCGAGACACAATAACATTAGTAACGCAAGAAAGGTATAGTTCACTTAGTAGAGCAGCTCTCACTGTAAGCAAAGATTGTATTTCAGTCTGGGATGCCAACGTGCAGTTTTAGTGAACAATGCATTTTCTCTTATCATCATTATTATGATCACTGATATAGCCTATATGTGCGGCTATATATACCGTATGTGTGTGTTGCAGGGGTGCTTTAAAAAAAAAACACAGTTGTCTGGACAGTAGGCATTTTTCTCACAACCGACCTCAAAAGCGAGGGCAGGTCCGACGAAGCATCATTCCGGGTGTTGTCTTTGTTGTCACTTTGTTGTCGCTCCACAGAGCGCACATGGCTACTTAATTATGCACGTGCTGACCATATATGGTTGTGCTGATGCATTCTGGGGGTGGAATATGAGGTGTGTTCATGTCCGCACCATTCTTGGGTCCGGTGTGATTTATCAATGGAATATTGCGGAGAGTTGTGCGTACGCACAGCTTGATCAGTGTTTCCCACAGAAAAAATAAATAGGCTAAATAAATAAATAAATGTGTCCACGTCTCACGTGTGTTTACGTGTGGTGCGCCGCACGCGAGAGAGGCGGCAGGTTGAGAGGCTGACTGGCGGAGATGAGAGCTGGTGAAACGCTAGCATGGTTATTTAAAACACCATCTCTGATCTCTGCCTGCACATAGACAGACACAGGTTCACATACAGACAGGGGCGCACGGTAAATGCAGCTGCAGCGCTATTAAACTAGAGCAACAGCAACTCTCATATTTAAATTGTGTTTTATATTGATTTCATATATTTCACTGATTGCAATTAGGCTATAGAATGCTAGTGTGTGTTTTATTGAAAGCGAGGCTAGGTGAAAATCGCTACAGTGTGGTTTATATGCAGCGGTCTGTAGGACCAGCTTAATAGACACATCAGCGACACATTAGCACCTTCATTTATCTCTGATCAATAGGTGTGCTTGTGGATACTTCACTCAAGTAGGCTACAGCCCTGCCCCCCACAGAACTTCACACAGCTGTTCAGTCAGCTTAGAAAAACCGGTTCTTACAGTAGCTACCTCTCCTCACACTTTTCATAAGCCGGAGGACAAAACTGTAGGCTTCATTGTTTCGTTTCATTTCGTTAAGTGAAAATCATCTCTGAATTATGGAACTAAAAATAAAATAGGCCTATCTTAAAAAAAAAAAAGATCCTATGATATTTAGCCTAATTGCATTATTTTTATTCAAATGTGACTGAGACCTTTATCTACCTAAACAGAGGGTAACATGAATAAATATCCTGTTTTGTATTTTTCTGGAAACGGTTACATTATGTAACGTGACCGCGGCACTCTCTCCCCCCTCTCTCCCTCCCGAATTGGGCATATTATGATAAATATAACTGTAGATGAAAACAATAATTGAAGAAAAAAATAAGCTATTGTCGGCCCGAGGTATAAATGCCCAGAAATCGAATGTTTCATTTGTGTAAGTTGTAAGCTTCAGAAACCATCACACATGGAAAAGTCACGGACTGAGAGACCTGTAGTTTTAATGTAAACAAAGTCATTTACGTAAGAAAAACACAAACGTCTGTGTGAGACCATCTTATCTCAAGGAAATTTAAATCGAATGCAACTGTAACTTGTAAGAGGTGAAACGTCTTCCTAGACGAATAACCAAGTCCAGTTGCATTCGATTTAAATTTCCTTGAGATAACTATGACCGGGAGTCCGGGACAAATGAGAATATTCACAGGCTTAGTGCATGTGCACACGCCGGCCGGAGTCACTCGCAACAATGTAGCTTTCCCTCGATTAAAGTAGTTCTGTCATCTCCCACTTTGTACCGGATAAGAGACGGCACCCGACAGATATGCTAAATGTTTGGATGCAACAAAGTCACTGTTAACAAAATCAGCATCTAATCTGTCCCTAGAGCAGCTGCTGACAGAGGTGTATTATTGCTCCGCTCGTGAGTCCAGCAGCATCGGGTCCAGGCTGCTGGCACGGACCCGCGGTCGTGGGCTATGAGTGGATTGTTACATTCACCAGAACTTGCAGAACTCAAACTACTCAAACTTGGAGCCACCCAGCCAGGCTACAGGAGAGATCAAAAATATGCAGGGGACCCCCAAAAGGCTGAGAACCACTGACCCTGTTGAACGTAACCACTGTGAAACAATAAAAAAACAACATTGATCTGATTGACCGGCGTAGCGGTCCCTCTCTCCATCCACTCTCTAGCTCTCTCGACCACAGCTGCAAATGAAGTAGCCTATGGCCTATGAACAGCGCCACTCTCCATTGCAGCTACGTTGTGGTCAAACGTGGAATTATCCCAAAATCTTTTGAGCTGCATCTCAGTACAGTGGCTACAGTGTGACCTACAATTTCACGCAACGCGTGAATCACGCGTTACGTGAGGGAAACGTCCAAATTAAACTAGTACCCACTGTATCAGAATTTTACCTCAAAAATGAATTTTCTAGAACATTTTGAATTCTGCTCTCATGGGAACAACTGCAGTCAATGTGACGCCTGGGATCCACTGGCGTTCGTTTTGTCCGCGTCGACGCGGCTGCCTGTTCATTTTCTATGGGACGCGTCGAACCGTTAATGACGCGCCCGCAAAGCATTCTGGGTAGGCGGTGCGTCCGTTCGAGCAGTTGCGGCGCGTCCAAAAGTTGACCGGAGCTCAACTTTAAGCAAATGAACACGTCCGACGCAGGGTCACTGTCCAATGGGGAGCGAGATAGAGAACAGCTCGGGGGGGCGGGGGTCTGCTTGTCCACTGTCCGTTAACTCGCCGGTCTGTGTTCCCGCCTACCGAAGCGTCCGTTTTTTTGGAGGCGTCGCGTCCGGCAAGAAATCGTATTGACGCCAGTGGATCCTAGGCGTAAGAGTTACATTTTAAACTTCAGATTTTCTCTCGTGAAGCAAAACACTTATCATTAAAAAAAGAATCACCAACATTCCCATGCTGTCAAGATAAATTATGTATGATCAGATTTTTGTTTAGTCAACAGAATTTCTGACATTTTGACCATTTTTGAAATCTGCCATGACAACTGCTGCCTGGCTTTGACTCCCTGAGTCTATTTGAGAAGACACACACCAGGTCTCACTCACAGACAATTAACATACTGTTAATGTTTCATGTGTATTGCAGTCTTGTATATGCTGTATTGTTTTGTGTTATGTATCCAGGCTCCCGCAATAAGCTTTTGGTAGCTTCAATGGGAGACCTGATTCACACAAAATGTGTGTGTGTGTGTGTGTGTGTGTGTGTGTGTGTGTGTGTGTGTGTGTGTGTGTGTGTGTGTGTGTGTGTGTGTGTGTGTGTGTGTGTGAAGCTCCTCACTGAGTTAGGAGCTGGTTCTTGGTGTGGCAGCTAGCTAGACCTCAATGTCCTCCTCAAAACCCTCCTCTATTTCATCCCTTTCAAAGGCGCCACTGGTGAGCCGTTGGTTGTGATACAAGAAGACTAAGGCTTTGAGGTTGGTAATTGATCTCCTTCGGCTGTTCGACTATGTTGAGGATGTATGATGATGCTGCACTTCTCTGCCATGATGCTGATTTGGACCTGCAGACTTTGAGCCATATCTGGACTTCTGTCAGGACCACTATGTCAAAATAATATTTATTTACTTGCACAGTTTAATTTGGCGGTATGGTACTGTTCTGGGACCCCCTGCTCTTCCACGCGCTTGCGTGGAAAGCCTGAGGCAGGAAGAGCACCTTCCTGCCCTTCACGAGCCATCATGAACGGCATAAGCAGGGAGCGCAGCAGCAAAGAAAACCCAGACAGAGCAGAGCAACCAACAAGATACAATGACAGGAGGAGCTGGGGTGGAGGTGGGTTGCAAAAAAGCCGGCAGAGGAAGCAGCAGCAGCAGCAAGGGAGGTGACGTCGGACTAGAGCAGTTTAAATAGCGCGCCCTGAATGCAGTTCCCCAATAGGAAGCAGCCACGGGGAGTCAGCTGAGCCATCAGCTGATCTGCACAGGTGAAGACAGTTACGCTGTGCTGATTAAGAGCTTGACGTCATGGCCTGCCAGAACTAACGCTACGCTAAATTTTGTAGCATTTCATGGAGTCCACAGACTGTGGTGTGTTTCTGCTGCATATCTATGAATAAAATCACAAGGATTGACAATGAGTCAAAACGATAGTTTGGAGCAGGAAAAAGCCGATAGCCGATTAATCGGCCGACACCCCCCCCCCCCCCCCCCAAAAAAAAAAAAATATATATATATATATATTAATTAATTTTTTAAAAATTATTATTATTATTTTTTTTAATAATAACATATAGCTATTAACTAGTGTAAAACTAAAGGATGTGGGACACTGAATCATCCCTGGACCCTGTGAGTGACGAACAGCCGAACTCCACATGTGAGTTTGTTTACATCAGAACAGCTGTAGTGAGGACGTGACGCTGCAGGAGAGGAGACTGTAACTAGCTCGTGGTGTGGTTACGCCGTACATTAACAGGTGACTGTTTCACTACAATTAGCCTAGGCTACTGTGTGGAAAACCCATAGACTGTAAAAAAGAAAAACCACCACGCTGTAATGATCGTGATCGAGTTGGACGAGTGTGTTTGGAGCTGACGGGAGGAGAGAAAAAAGAGAGCGAGACGCGCGTAGCGGCCGTGATATGACGACCCCGTCCCCGCTGAGGAGGAACTCAGCTGTTATGGTAAAGGACCTAAACCAAGTCGAGTAGAGCCCATAAAGCCCAACGTTATAGTGTAAAGAGCCATTATTGTGCGTCTGCCCCATGGATGTATTATATTAACGGTCTGTCCCAACTCTGAAGCTGAAGCGGCGCTCTCTCTTCCTCCTTCCCGTCTCTCTCTAGCTGTCCTTTCAAAATAAAAGCACAAAAAGGGGGGGGAAAAAAAACACGGACTCGTGAGCTGGTGGCGGTGAGATATTTAGCGTGGCAGCCGCCACCACATTATCTATGCAGGGACCCAGGCTGTACATATATGATTAAGAGAAAATTGTTTCTCATTAAATAACAAGAGAGTTTCGTTCCAGTCAGCCCCTCCACCTGCCGCCTCTCTCTTACTGCGGTCGCACCGCACCTACCCTCACCTGGGTCACTTCTCCGCTGCTGCCGCTGCACACGCCCTGTCTCTCTCTCTCCTGCTCTGTGTGTGTGTGAAGAGCAGCCCCGCCCCTCAGTGATCAGAGACAGAGAGCGGCAGGGAAGAAGCAGTTTATGGCGCTGTGGAAAAAACTGCAGCCATCGGCCACTATCGGAGCCAAGTTCCGCTGATTCCGATAGTTTGTAAAACGTCCTATCGGCGCCGATTAATCGGCCAAAACGATTAATCGGTCAACCTCTAATCAAAAGGTCTGCGGAAGGCACTACGAACGAGGTTCATAATGTGCGGCATGCAGGTTACATGCAGCAAGTTAGGAAATAAAGACTGCAGAGCAGCTTTATATGTTTTTTTTCATGTATGCTGCATTGTCCGTGTCAAACACGATGACGTCCTCATTGTCAATGTAGTAGGGATGCACCGATTGTGAAATTCTGGGCCGATGCCGATACCGATGTTTAAAATAACAACTTGGCCGATGCTTTTTCTTTTTGTTATTTATTCCGTCTTTGGTGCCACAGAAACATTACTGAACTACTGTATTTTTAAAAGTCTTTCAGCTCTTCATCATATTATTATTTAATGAGCACAAATTCAGTTAGACAAATTTATGAAACAAAAACCACTTTAATGTCAATTTTTAGTTGACAGTTGCTACATGGTAAAAGTAGTTACCAGGAAAAGTAACTATAGCATAACTTTTTCTTTTCTTTTTTTAAATAAAATGCTCAAATATGTCAAATTACTTAGACTTCTCTCCCTAACCCCCTTTATCTGCAGTAACACAGAGACAGAATGATGAAAGTTTTTTTTCCCCAAACGGTTGATGAACTAAAAATAATCTGTATTAAAGCCGCAAGCGGCGATGGCGGGCCCTCGCTCGCCCATGCCGCCGCGGGGCCTGAGGCACGTCGGGGCCGTGGCGCGGAGCAGAAATGGAGAAAAAACCCGGAAGGAGGCAAAAAACGCAATGTTTCGTTCATCCACCAGGGGGCAGTCACCGCACGTGGTCCGGTGCGTTCAGGGGCCGCCCCTCATCACTCGTGTGAAGTTTGGAGTGAATCGGACAAAGCATGAGGGAGTTATGAGCAGTTAAAGGTTCGTCCACCAGGGGGCAGTAATGGGATGCGTGCAGGTGTGTTCAGGGTCAGTCCCTCATCACACATGTGAAGTTTCGTGGAAATCGGACAAAGCATGAGGGAGTTATGAGCATTTAAAGGTTCGTCCACTAGGGGGCAGTAATGGGATGCGTGCAGGTGTGTTCAGGGTCAGCCCCTCATCACACATGTGAAGTTTCGTGGAAATCGGACAATGTTGATGCAAAAAATGGCACTTCCGGTTTCCACTAGGGGGCCGCATGAGCGTAACACCCATATCAGATGGAAGAGGTCTCCACCCTGGACCTGTGTATCAATTTTCATGATGATACGAGTTCATTAAAGCCATCAAAAAGCCAAACGTATTTTCATGGCGAGGAATTGATGGTAGCCACGCCCCCACAGGGACGCCATTACTCGTAGCTTCACAGTGTTCATAATGTAGCTTCACCAACTGGTTCTGCATGTTTTAGAAGTGGAATAAAGTTGATGGTGTCAACTATGTATTTTTAATGAATTTTAGTTCACTTCCTGTTACCACCGGGGGGCGCTATGAGTTACGTGGGAAGTTAATATATCGGGACGTTCAGGGCGGAGCCATCATCATGTCCAGCAAGTTTGAAGTTGATTGGATGAAGTATGTGGGCGTGAGAGCCAATCGTATTACATGGCGAGCACGCCAAAGTTAATTGAGCGCTGGCAGCCACGCCCTTTGACCTACGGACTCACGGAGCACAAGATAAGCTCAGCTAGGTCTGGAGATGTGGTGTACCTAATTTCAACTTGATCGGGCGAACGCTCTGGGAGGAGTTAATTTTAGGCGGGAAAAATCAAAACCAAAATGGCCGACTTCCTGTTGGGTTGAGGTCATGAGGTCAAGAGGCTTTTTTGCATATCTGGGTATAATACATATGTGTACCAAATTTTGTGAGCGTAGAACAAAGTTAGCGAAAGTCCCTATGGGCTTTTTGCAACTTTCTAGGGGGCGCTATTTCGCCATTTCGCGTCGGACATGTGCGACCACCACAAAATATCGAATTTCGGAGAAGGCCGGACGCCCATGCAAAAGTAGACGCATTTTCGCCCTTGGCAAAGGGGTCAAAATGGCATTTTAAGAGTGTGGGAATAATAATAATAATTAAAGCCGCAAGCGGCGATGGCGGCCCTCGCTCACCCATGCCACCGCGGGGCCTGAGGCACGCTGTGGCGCGGAGCAGAAATGGAGAAAAAACCTGGAAGGAGGCCAAAAATGCAATGTTTCGTTCATCCACCAGGGGGCAGTCACCGCATGTGGTCTGGTGCGTTCAGGGGCCGCCCCTCATCACTCGTGTGAAGTTTGGAGTGAATCGGACAAAGCATGAGGGAGTTATGAGCAGTTAAAGGTTCGTCCACTAGGGGGCAGTAATGGGATGCGTGCAGGTGTGTTCAGGGTCAGCCCCTCATCACACATGTGAAGTTTCGTGGAAATCGGACAATGTTGATGCAAAAAATGGCACTTCCGGTTTCCACTAGGGGGCCGCATGAGCGTAACACCCATATCAGATGGAAGAGGTCTCCACCCTGGACCTGTGTATCAATTTTCATGATGATACGAGTTCATTAAAGCCATCAAAAAGCCAAACGTATTTTCATGGCGAGGAATTGATGGTAGCCACGCCCCCACAGGGACGCCATTACTCGTAGCTTCACAGTGTTCATAATGTAGCTTCACCAACTGGTTCTGCATGTTTTAGAAGTGGAATAAAGTTGATGGTGTCAACTATGTATTTTTAATGAATTTTAGTTCACTTCCTGTTACCACCGGGGGGCGCTATGAGTTACGTGGGAAGTTAATATATCGGGACGTTCAGGGCGGAGCCATCATCATGTCCAGCAAGTTTGAAGTTGATTGGATGAAGTATGTGGGCGTGAGAGCCAATCGTATTACATGGCGAGCACGCCAAAGTTAATTGAGCGCTGGCAGCCACGCCCTTTGACCTACGGACTCACGGAGCACAAGATAAGCTCAGCTAGGTCTGGAGATGTGGTGTACCTAATTTCAACTTGATCGGGCGAACGCTCTGGGAGGAGTTAATTTTAGGCGGGAAAAATCAAAACCAAAATGGCCGACTTCCTGTTGGGTTGAGGTCATGAGGTCAAGAGGCTTTTTTGCATATCTGGGTATAATACATATGTGTACCAAATTTTGTGAGCGTAGAACAAAGTTAGCGAAAGTCCCTATGGGCTTTTTGCAACTTTCTAGGGGGCGCTATTTCGCCATTTCGCGTCGGACATGTGCGACCACCACAAAATATCGAATTTTGGAGAAGGCCGGACGCCCATGCAAAAGTAGACGCATTTTCGCCCTTGGCAAAGGGGTCAAAATGGCATTTTAAGAGTGTGGGAATAATAATAATAATTAAAGCCGCAAGCGGCGATGGCGGGCCCTCGCTCGCCCATGCCACCGCGGGGCCTGAGGCACGCCGGGGCCGTGGCGCGGAGCAGAAATGGAGAAAAAACCCCGGAAGGAGGCCAAAAATGCAATGTTTCGTTCATCCACCAGGGGGCAGTCACCGCATGTGGTCTGGTGCGTTCAGGGGCCGCCCCTCATCACTCCTGTGAAGTTTGGAGTGAATGGGACAAAGCATGATGGAGTTATGAGCAGTTAAAGGTTCGTCCACCAGGGGGCAGTAATGGGATGCGTGCAGGTGTGTTCAGGGTCAGCCCCTCATCACACATGTGAAGTTTCGTGGAAATCGGACAAAGCATGAGGGAGTTATGAGCAGTTAAAGGTCCGTCCACTAGGGGGCAGTAATGGGATGCGTGCAGGTGTGTTCAGGGTCAGCCCCTCATCACACATGTGAAGTTTCGTGGAAATCGGACAAAGCATGAGGGAGTTATGAGCAGTTAAAGGTTCGTCCACTAGGGGGCAGTAATGGGATGCGTGCAGGTGTGTTCAGGGTCAGCCCCTCATCACACATGTGAAGTTTCATGGAAATCGGACAATGTTGATGTAAAATATGGCACTTCCTGTTTCCACTAGGGGGCAACATGAGTGAGATCGCCTATGAGCATATGGAGACGTTGAGGTCGTGACCCTGGACCTGTGTACCAATTTTCATGTTGATACGAGTTCAATAAAGCCATCAAAAAGCCAAACGTATTTACATGGCGAGGAATCGTAGCCACGCCCCTACACGGACGCCATTACTCGTAGCTTCACAGCGTTCATGATGTAGCTTCACCACCTTAGTCTGCATGTTTTAGAAGTGGAATGAAGTTGATGGGGTGAACTATGTGCCATCAGTACACGTTAAGGTAAAACCTGGCCACTTCCTGTTACCACCGGGGGGCGCTATGAGTGACGTAGGAAATTAATATATCGGGACGTTCAGGGCGGAGCCGTCATCATGTCTAGCAAGTTTGAAGCTGATCGGATAAAGTATGTGGGCGTTAGAGCTGTTCGAAGGTGAAATGGCGAGCAAACGAAAAGTCGCCAAAATCCTCAAGGCCCCAGAAGCCACGCCCTTTGACCTAGAGACCTGCGGAGCACAACTTTTGATCAGAGTGGCATCTCGGTGGTCTCCAGCCAATTTGAAGTCAATCGGACAAAATCCCTAGGAGAAGATAGATCAAACAGGTCAAAAATTCAAATCAAAATGGCCGACTTCCTGTTGTGATTTCACCATGACATAAGAGGCTTTTTTGTGTGTCTTGCCATGTTCTATAAGCCCACCAAATTTCATGCGTCTAGGTGACACACAAAGGCGGGGCTGATGTTTTGAAATTTTCTAGGGGGCGCTATTTAGCCATTTGGCCACGCCCATTTCCAACGACTTTAAAATATCAAATTTTTCGCCAGTCCTGATGTGCATGCCAAAATTTACGCGTTTTGGGGCATGTTGAAGCCCCCAAAAATGCGATCCTTTTGAGAGAAAAAGAATGAAAGAAGAATAATAATAAACAGAGCAATTACAATAGGGCTTTCGCTGGGCGACTTGCAGTCGCCGCTCGGGCCCTAATAATAATTAAAGCCGCAAGCGGCGATGGCGGGCCCTCGCTCGCCCATGCCGCCGCGGGGCCTGAGGCACGCCGGGGCCGTGGCGCGGAGCAGAAATGGAGAAAAAACCCCGGAAGGAGGCCAAAAACGCAATGTTTCGTTCATCCACCAGGGGGCAGTCACCGCATGTGGTGTGGTGCGTTCAGGGGCGGCCCCTCATCACTCGTGTGAAGTTTGGAGTGAATCGGACAAAGCATGAGGGAGTTATGAGCAGTTAAAGGTTCGTCCACTAGGGGGCAGTAATGGGATGCGTGCAGGTGCGTTCAGGGTCAGCCCCTCATCACACATGTGAAGTTTCTTGGAAATCGGACATAGCATGAGGGAGTTATGAGCAGTTAAAGGTTCGTCCACTAGGGGCAGTAATGAGATGCATGCAGGTGTGTTCAGGGTCAGCCCCTCATCACACATGTGAAGTTTCGTGGAAATCGGACAATGTTGATGCAAAAAATGGCACTTCCTGCTACCACCGGGGGGCGCTATGAGTTACGTGGGAAGTTAATATATCGGGACGTTCAGGGCGGAGCCATCATCATGTCCAGCAAGTTTGAAGTTGATTGGATGAAGTATGTGGGCGTGAGAGCCACTCGTATGGACATGGCGAGAACGCCAAAATCTGATGAGCGCTGGCAGCCACGCCCTTTGACCTACGGACTCACGGAGCACAAGATAAGCTCAGCTAGGTCTGGAGATGTGGTATACCTAATTTGAACTTGATCGGGCGAACGCTCTGGGAGGAGTTAAGTTTAGGCGGGAAAAATCAAAACCAAAATGGCCGACTTCCTGTTGGGTTGAGGTCATAAGGTCAAGAGGATTTTTTGTATATCTGGGTATAATACAGATGTGTACCGAATTTTGTGTGTGTACGACAAAGTAAGACGAATGGCGATGCCATTGACATGTGTTTGTAGGGGGCGCTATTCAGCCATTTGGCCACGCCCATTTCCAACGACTTTAAAATATCAAAATTTTCGCGAGGCCTGATGTGCATGCCAAAATTCACGCGTTTTGGGGCATGTTGAGGCCCCCAAAAATGCGATTTTAGGGAGAATATAATAATAAACATAGCAATTACAATAGGGCTTTCGCCAGGCGACTTGCAGTCGCCGCTCGGGCCCTAATTAAAGCCGCAAGCGGCTATGACGGGCCCTCGTTCCACGCCACTCGGCGTCCCCGCTACCCCCGGGCCGCTCTTGGAAACCCCCGCGCGCAACTGGACGTGGGCGGCTGCGTCGAGGGCGGTCCCCTCGTCGAACACGTGAAGTTTCGAGCAAATCGGACAACGTACGATGGAGTTACGGCAGGTTTACGGTTCGTCCACCAGGGGGTGGTAACGGGATGTGGGCCGTTGTGTTTGGGGTCGTGACCTCATCACACATGTGAAGTTTCGAGCTGATCGGACAATGTCGATGCAAAACACGACATTTCCTGTGTCCACAAGGGGGCGTCTTGAGCGAGCTTGCGTACGATCAAATGGAGGCGTAGAGGGCGGGCCTCTGATCATGTACTGAAATTCCGAAGTGACTATGATCAAGTATGTGGGCGTGGAAGGCAAACGTAATAGCATGGCGACTAAACGAGCAGTTGACCAACTTTGTCGCCCCCTAGCAGCCACGACGTTTGACGTAGAGAAAAGCTTTTAATAGGGTTTGACCAGCTTGGTCTCCTGATGATCTGTAGCGAATATGAAGTCAATCGGGCAAAATCCGTGGGAGGTGGCAGTTCACGATGGAGCGCTATTCCTGTCGCCTCCACAAGGGGGCCATTAGCCGTAGCGCCATAGCGTTCATGAAATACTTTCACCAACTTGTTCGGCATGTTTTAGAAGTGGAATGAAGTTGATGGGGTCAATGATGTATTTTTAATGAATTTTAGCGCACTTCCTGTTACCACCAGGGGGCGCTATGAGTGACGTAGGAAAATAATATGTCGGATCGTTCAGGGTCACGCCCTCATCATGTGCACCAAGTTTGAAGCTGCTGCGATGAAATCTGTGGGCGCGATAGCATTTA
This sequence comes from Trachurus trachurus, assembly GCF_905171665.1. Lineage (NCBI taxonomy): Eukaryota > Metazoa > Chordata > Actinopteri > Carangiformes > Carangidae > Trachurus > Trachurus trachurus. The sequence goes on from NC_139905.1 coordinate 29,747,292, forward strand.
AACCTTTTTAGCTGAATTAGGCAACTTGGCCATGCGCTAGCAGCCACGCCCTTTGACCTACAGACCTGCGGAGCACAAGCCGTAATCAGCTTGGTCTGGAGATGTTCTCGACCCAATTTGAAGTCAATCGGGCGAACTCCCTCGGAGGAGTTCGTTTTGCGTCAAAGAAATGCTAACCAAAATGGCCGACTTCCTGTTGGGTTTAGGGCGTGGCTCCAATTCAATTTTTTGTATGTTTGGGTATGATACACGTGTGTGTCGAGTTTCGTATGTGTACAACAAAGTAAGCGAAATTTGTCTATGGAGAATTTCGGAAAAACTTCAAGGGGGCGCTATTGAGGCATTTAGCCACGCCCATGGGAAACGACTCTATCCACTGAAAGAGCTCGCCATTCTTGACCTGTGGATGAAATTTCGTGAGGACACGACTTCGTTAAAGCCACGAAAAAGGCAAACGTAATTGTACGATAAAAAATCGTCAGTCGCCGCGGCGGCACACGGACGCCGTTCGTCGTATCTTCACAGCGTTCATAATGTAGCTTCAGCAACTGGTTCTGCATGTATTAGAAGTGGAATGAAGTTGATCGGGTGAAGTATGGATTTTTAATGAATTTTTGCGTACTTCCTGTTACCACCGGGGGGCGCTATGAGCCAGGCAGGAAGTCGATACATCAAAACGTTCAGGGAGGAGCCAACGTCATGTCCTTTGAATTTCAAGTGGCTATGACGAAGTATGTGCGCGTATTTGGCAAACGTAATTTAAATTGGGAAGATACACATTCGCCGCGGCGGCACACGGACGCCGTTGCTCGTAGGGTCAAAGCGTTCATGATGTAGCTTCACCATCCGGGTCTGCATGTATTAGAAGTGGAACGAAGTCGATTTGGTCAACTACGTATTTTTAACGAATTTTTGTACGTTTCCTGTTACCACCGGGGGGCGCTATGAGCGACGTAGGCAAATAATATATTGGATCGTTCAGGGTCTCTCCCTAGATTTTTGCACCAAGTTTGAAGCGTCTACGATCAAGTATGGGGGCATGAGAGCCGTTTGTATTTACATGGCGAGCACCGAAACAGTCGCCAAACTTCGGGGCACGCCAGAGGCCAAGCGCTTTGAGCTACAGACCTGCGGAGCACAAGATAAGCTCAGCTAGGTCTGACGATGTTCTCTACCCAATTTGGAGCCGATCGGGCGTAACCCCTCGGAGGAGTTCGTTTTGCGTAAACCAACTTTGAAGCAAAATGGCCGACTTCCTGTTGGTTTTAGGGTATGTCACAGTGACAAATTTTTTGAAGATCTCGGGTTGATGAATATGTTTACCAAGTTTCGGACAAATCGGTGACGCAGACCCTCATTCCCTATGCGCGGTCTAGGGGGCGCTGTGGCGCCAATAGGCCACGCCCACATGCGAGACCACCACTGAACGCTAAGTTGCCACAGGCCCCACGTGGGTCTAAAATGTCGTCCGTTTCTCGGCTTGTGAAAGGGGTCGAAATGGCGTTCGAAGTGGGAGAACGGGAATAATAATAATAATTAAAGCCGCAAGCGGCTATGACGGGCCCTCGTTCCACGCCACTCGGCGTCCCCGCTACCCCCGGGCCGCTCTTGGAAACCCCCGCGCGCAACCGGACGTGGGCGGCTGCGTCGAGGGCGGTCCCCTCGTCGAACACGTGAAGTTTCGAGCAAATCGGACAACGTACGATGGAGTTACGGCAGGTTTACGGTTCGTCCACCAGGGGGCGGTAACGGGATGTGGGCCGTTGTGTTTGGGGTCGTGACCTCATCACACATGTGAAGTTTCGAGCTGATCGGACAATGTCGATGCAAAACACGACATTTCCTGTGTCCACAAGGGGGCGTCTTGAGCGAGCTAGCGTACGATCAAATGGAGGCGTAGAGGGCGGGCCTCTGATCATGTACTGAAATTTTGAAGTGACTACGATCAAGTATGTGGGCGTGGAAGGCAAACGTAATAGCATGGCGACTAAACGAGCTGTTGGCCAACTTTGTCGCCCCCTAGCAGCCACGCCGTTTGACGTAGAGAAAAGCTTTTAATAGTGTTTGACCAGCTTGGTCTCCTGATGATCTGTAGCGAATATGAAGTCAATCGGGCAAAATCCGTGGGAGGTGGCAGTTCACGATGGAGCGCTATTCCTGTCGCCTCCACAAGGGGGCCATTAGCCGTAGCGTCATAGCGTTCATGAAATACTTTCACCAACTTGTTCGGCATGTTTTAGAAGTGGAATGAAGTTGATGGGGTCAACGATGTATTTTTAATGAATTTTAGCGCACTTCCTGTTACCACCGGGGGGCGCTATGAGTGACGTAGGAAAATAATATGTCGGATCGTTCAGGGTCACGCCCTCATCATGTGCACCAAGTTTGAAGCAGCTGCGATCAAATCTGTGGGCGTGTTAGCATTTAAACCTTTTTAGCTGAATTAGGCAACTTGGCTGTGCCCTAGCAGCCACGCCCTTTGAGCTACAGACCTGCGGAGCACAAGCCGTAATCAGCTTGGTCTGGAGATGTTCTCGACCCAATTTGAAGTCAATCGGGCGAACTCCCTCGGACGAGTTCGTTTTGCGTCAAGGAAATGCTAACCAAAATGGCCGACTTCCTGTTGGGTTTAGGGCGTGGCTCCAATTCAATTTTTTGTATGTTTGGGTATGATACACGTGTGTGTGGAGTTTCGTATGTGTACGACAAAGTAAGCGAAATTTGTCTATGGAGAATTTCGGGAAAACTTCAAGGGGGCGCTATTGAGGCATTTAGCCACGCCCATGGGAAACGACTCTATCCGCTGAAAGAGCTCGCCATTCTTGACCTGTGGATGAAATTTCGTGAGGACACGACTTCGTTAAAGCCACGAAAAAGGCAAACGTAATTGTACGATAAAAAATCGCCAGTCGCCGCGGCGGCACACGGACGCCGTTCGTCGTATCTTCACAGCGTTCATAATGTAGCTTCAGCAACTGGTTCTGCATGTATTAGAAGTGGAATGAAGTTGATCGGGTGAAGTATGGATTTTTAATGAATTTTTGCGTACTTCCTGTTACCACCGGGGGGCGCTATGAGCCAGGCAGGAAGTCGATACATCAAAACGTTCAGGGAGGAGCCAACGTCATGTCCTTTGAATTTCAAGTGGCTACGACGAAGTATGTGCGCGTATTTGGCAAACGTAATTTAAATTGGGAAGATACACATTCGCCGCGGCGGCACACGGACGCCGTTGCTCGTAGGGTCAAAGCGTTCATGATGTAGCTTCACCATCCGGGTCTGCATGTACTAGAAGTGGAACAAAGTCGATTTGGTCAACTACGTATTTTTAACGAATTTTTGTACGTTTCCTGTTACCACCGGGGGGCGCTATGAGCGACGTAGGCAAATAATATGTCGGATCGTTCAGGGTCTCGCCATAGATTTTTGCACCAAGTTTGAAGCGTCTACGATCAAGTATGTGGGCATGAGAGCCGTTCGTATTTACATGGCGAGCACCGAAACAGTCGCCAAACTTCGGGGCACGCCAGAGGCCAAGCGCTTTGAGCTACAGACCTGCGGAGCACAAGATAAGCTCAGCTAGGTCTGACGATGTTCTGGACCCAATTTGGAGCCGATCGGGCGTAACCCCTCGGACGAGTTCGTTTTGCGTAAACCAACTTTGAAGCAAAATGGCCGACTTCCTGTTGGGTTTTGGGCTTCGCCATAAGAGGATTTTTTGTTCATCTCGCATTGATGAATATGTCTGCCGACTTTGGTCCGCTTTCGTTAACGTCATTTTTTTCCCTATGGGTTTTTGAAAAGTTTGTAGGGGGCGCTATTTTTCCATTTGGCCACGCCCACAGGCGAAACCACCACTCAACGCTAAGTTGCCACAGGTCCCACGTGCGTCTAAAATTTCGTCCGTTTCTCGGCTTGGGAAAGGGGTCGAAATGGCGTCCGAAGTGGGAGAATAATAATAATAATAATAAACATTACAATATCTGGGGTTTTTGCTGCCAGGTCTATGCAGTACTTGGTTACTTGCTTGCTTACTTGTTGTTACTCGTCGGCTGGCACGTTGACTAATGTGCATGTCGAATTACAATAGGGACCTCCCTGGGTCGTTGACACAGGCTCGGGCCCTAATTAAAGCCGCAAGCGGCTATGACGGGCCCTCGTTCCACGCCACTCGGCGTCCCCGCTACCCCCGGGCCGCTCTTCGAAACCCCCGCGCGCAACCGGACGTGGGCGGCTGCGTCGAGGGCGGTCCCCTCGTCGAACACGTGAAGTTTCGAGCAAATCGGACAACGTACGATGGAGTTACGGCAGGTTTACGGTTCGTCCACCAGGGGGCGGTAACGGGATGTGGGCCGTTGTGTTTGGGGTCGTGACCTCATCACACATGTGAAGTTTCGAGCTGATCGGACAATGTCGATGCAAAACACGACATTTCCTGTGTCCACAAGGGGGCGTCTTGAGCGAGCTAGCGTACGATCAAATGGAGGCGTAGAGGGCGGGCCTCTGATCATGTACTGAAATTTTGAAGTGACTACGACCAAGTATGTGGTGGTGGAAGGCAAACGTAATAGCATGGCGACTAAACGAGCAGTTGACCAACTTTGTCGCCCCCTAGCAGCCACGCCGTTTGACGTAGAGAAAAGCTTTTAATAGGTTTGACCAGCTTGGTCTCCTGATGATCTGTAGCGAATATGAAGTCAATCGGGCAAAATCCGTGGGAGGTGGCAGTTCACGATGAAGCGCTATTCCTGTCGCCTCCACAAGGGGGCCATTAGCCGTAGCGCCATAGTGTTCATGAAATACCTTCACCAACTTGTTCGGCATGTTTTAGAAGTGGAATGAAGTTGATGGGGTCAACGATGTATTTTTAATGAATTTTAGCGCACTTCCTGTTACCACCGGGGGGCGCTATGAGTGACGTAGGAAAATAATATGTCGGATCGTTCAGGGTCACGCCCTCATCATGTGGACCAAGTTTGAAGCTGCTGCGATGAAATCTGTGGGCGCGATAGCATTTAAACCTTTTTAGCTGAATTAGGCAACTTGGCCGTGCGCTAGCAGCCACGCCCTTTGACCTACAGACCTGCGGAGCACAAGCCGTAATCAGCTTAGTCTGGAGATGTTCTCGACCCAATTTGAAGTCAATCGGGCGAACTCCCTCGGAGGAGTTCGTTTTGCGTCAAAGAAATGCTAACCAAAATGGCCGACTTCCTGTTGGGTTAAGGGCGTGGCTCCAATTCAATTTTGTGTATGTTTTGGTATGATACACGTGTGTGTCGAGTTTCGTATGTGTACGACAAAGTAAGCGAAATTTGTCTATGGAGAATTTGGGAAAAACTTCAAGGGGGCGCTATTGAGGCATTTAGCCACGCCCATGGGAAACGACTCCATCCACTGAAAGAGCTCGCCATTCTTGACCTGTGGATGAAATTTCGTGAGGACACGACTTCGTTAAAGCCACGAAAAAGGCAAACGTAATTGTACGATAAAAAATCGTCAGTCGCCGCGGCGGCACACGGACGCCGTTCGTCGTATCTTCACAGCGTTCATAATGTAGCTTCAGCAACTGGTTCTGCATGTATTAGAAGTGGAATGAAGTTGATCGGGTGAAGTATGGATTTTTAATGAATTTTTGCGTACTTCCTGTTACCACCGGGGGGCGCTATGAGCCAGGCAGGAAGTCGATACATCAAAACGTTCAGGGAGGAGCCAACGTCACGTCCTTTGAATTTCAAGTGGCTACGACGAAGTATGTGCGCGTATTTGGCAAACGTAATTTAAATTGGGAAGATACACATTCGCCGCGGCGGCACACGGACGCCGTTGCTCGTAGGGTCAAAGTGTTCATGATGTAGCTTCGCCATCCGGGTCTGCATGTATTAGAAGTGGAACGAAGTCGATTTGGTCAACTACGTATTTTTAACGAATTTTTGTACGTTTCCTGTTACCACCGGGGGGCGCTATGAGCGACGTAGGCAAATAATATGTCGGATCGTTCAGGGTCTCTCCCTAGATTTTTGCACCAAGTTTGAAGCGTCTACGATCAAGTATGTGGGCATGAGAGCCGTTCGTATTTACATGGCGAGCACCGAAACAGTCGCCAAACTTCGGGGCACGCCAGAGGCCAAGCGCTTTGAGCTACAGACCTGCGGAGCACAAGCTAAGCTCAGCTAGGTCTGACGATGTTCTCTACCCAATTTGGAGCCGATCGGGCGTAACCCCTCGGAGGAGTTCGTTTTGCGTAAACCAACTTTGAAGCAAAATGGCCGACTTCCTGTTGGTTTTAGAGTATGTCATTTTATGAAATTTTTTGAAGATCTCGGGTTGATGAATACGTTTACCAAGTTTCGGACAAATCGGTGTCGCGGACCCTCATTCCCTATCCGCGGTCTAGGGGGCGCTGTGGTGCCATTTGGCCACGCCCACATGCGAGACCACCACTGAATCGCAATTTTCGGGCTTCCCCCCCTGCGTCGAAAGCATCATCCGTTTCCGGCTTGGGAAAGGGGTCGAAATCGCGTTCAAAGCGGCGGAAAAAGAATAATAATAATAATTAAAGCCGCAAGCGGCTGTGACGGGCCCTCGTCCCACGCCACTCGGCGTCTCGCTCCCACGCCCCCCGGTCACCGCTACCCCCGGGGCGCTCTTCGAAACCCCCGCGCGCCACCGGACGTGGGCGGCTGCGTCGAGGGCAGTCCCCTCATCGAACACGTGAAGTTTCGGGCAAATCGGACAATGTACGATGGAGTTACGGCAAGTTTATGGTTCGTCCACCAGGGGGCAGTAACGGGATGTGGGCTGTTGCGTTCGGGGGCGTCACCTCATCACACATGTGAAGTTTCGAGCAAATCGGACAATGTACGATGGAGTTACGGCAAGTTTACAGTTCGTCCACCAGGGGGCAGTAACGGGATGTGGGCCGTTGTGTTCAGGGTCGTTACCTCATCAAATACGTGAAGTTTCGTGCAAATCGGACAATGTACGATGGAGTTACGGCAAGTTTACGGTTCGTCCACCAGGGGGCAGTAACGGGATGTGTGCCGTTGCGTTCGGGGTCGTTACCTCATCACACATGTGAAGTTTCGAGCAAATCGGACAATGTTGATGCAAAATATGTCATTTCCTGTGTCCACAAGGGGGCGACTTGAGCGAGCTTGCATACGAGGCAATAGAGGTGTAGAGGGCGGGTGTCTGATCACGTACATAAATTTTGAAGCAGTTCGGACGAAGTATGTGGGAGATAGAGCAGCTCGTGTATGCATGGCGAGGCATCAGAAATGGCGGCGGCCACAGTGGCCACGCCCTTTGACCTACCGACCTGCAGAGCACAAGCTGTAATCAGGGCGGTCTGAGGATGATGTGTAGCGAATATGAAGCCGATCGGGCGAAACCCCTAGGAGGAGTTCGTTTCTGATGGACGACAATTCCTGCCGCCGCCACACGGGGGCCATTAGCCGTAGCCTCAAAGCGTTCGTAATGTAGCTTCACCGACTTGTTTCACACGTATCAGAAGTGGAACGAAGTTGCTGGGGTGAACTACCTACGATTAATTCATGTTAGCGTAATTACTGTTTACTTCCTGTTACCACCGGGGGGCGCTATGAGTAACGTGGGAAGTTAATACGTCAAATTGTTCAGGAAGGACCCATCATCATGTCCACCAAGTTTGAAGCGGCTACGATCAAGTATGTCGGCGTGAGAGCCGTTCGAAGTGAAACGGCGCCGAACACGAACAGTCGCCAAAATGTGTCGCATCATAGCAGCCACGCCCTTTGACCTACAGACATGTAGTTCACAAGATAAGATCAGCATGGCGTCTCGATGGTCCATAGCCAATTTGAAGTCAATCGGACGAAATCTGTAGGAGGGGTTCGTCCAATAACGTCGAAATTTCAATCCAATATGGCCGACTTCCGGTTGGGTTTAGGGCGTGGCTTCAAGAGGCTTTTTTGTGTGTCTTCCCATGTTCTATAACCCCATCAAATTTCAAGCATGTAGGTACAACGGTGTGGAAGGGCTGATCAATTCAAAATTTCAAGGGGGCGCTGTTGCGCCATTACGCTGAGCACACACTGAAGGTGTTCAAATTATCAAATTTTTGGCCAGACTGAACGCGTATGCCAAATTCCGTGAGTTTTTGGCTTCGGCAAAGGGGTCTTATCGGCGAAAACATGTTCGGAAGAATAATAATAATAATAATAAAAAACATTTGCATTTCGGGGAATTTTGCGCCAGGTCAGTGCAGTACTTGATTACTTGCTTGCTTACTTGTTGTTACTCGTCGGCTGGCACGTTGACTAATGTGCATGTCGAATTACAATAGGGTCCTCCCGTGACGTTGTCACTGGCTCGGGCCCTAATTAAAGCCGCAAGCGGCTATGACGGGCCCTCGTTCCACGCCACTCGGCGTCCCCGCTACCCCCGGGCCGCTCTTCGAAACCCCCGCACGCAACCGGACGTGGGCGGCTGCGTCGAGGGCGGTCCCCTCGTCGAACACGTGAAGTTTCGAGCGAATCGGAAAACGTACGATGGAGTTACGGCAGGTTTACGGTTCGTCCACCAGGGGGCGGTAACGGGATGTGGGCCGTTGTGTTTGGGGTCGTGACCTCATCACACATGTGAAGTTTCGAGCTGATCGGACAATGTCGATGCAAAACACGACATTTCCTGTGTCCACAAGGGGGCGTCTTGAGCGAGCTAGCGTACGATCAAATGGAGGCGTAGAGGGCGGGACTCTGGTCATGTACTGAAATTTTGAAGTGACTACGATCACGTATGTGGGTGTGGAAGGCAAACGTAATAGCATGGCGACTAAACGAGCAGTTGGTCAACTTTGTCGCCCCCTAGCAGCCACGCCGTTTGACGTAGAGAAAAGCTTTTAATAGTGTTTGACCAGCTTGCTCTCCTGACGATCTGTAGTGAATATGAAGTCAATCGGGCAAAATCCGTGGGAGGTGGCAGTTCACGATGGAGCGCTATTCCTCTCGCCTCCACAAGGGGGCCATTAGCCGTAGCGTCATAGCGTTCATGAAATACCTTCACCAACTTGTTCGGCATGTTTTAGAAGTGGAATGAAGTTGATGGGGTCAACTATGTATTTTTGATTAATTTTAGCGCACTTCCTGTTACCACCGGGGGGCGCTATGAGTGACGTAGGAAAATAATATGTCGGATCGTTCAGGGTCACGCCCTCATCATGTGCACCAAGTTTGAAGCAGCTGCGATCAAATCTGTGGGCGTGATGGCATTTAAACCTTTTTAGCTGAATTAGGCAACTTGGCTGTGCGCTAGCAGCCACGCCCTTTGACCTACAGACCTGCGGAGCACAAGCCGTAATCAGCTTGGTCTGGAGATGTTCTCGACCCAATTTGAAGTGAATCGGGCGAACTCCCTCGGACGAGTTCGTTTTGCGTCAAAGAAATGCTAACCAAAATGGCCGACTTCCTGTTGGGTTTAGGGCGTGGCTCCAATTCAATTTTTTGTATGTTTGGGTATGGTACACGTGTGTGTCGAGTTTGGTATGTGTACGACAAAGTAAGCGAAATTTGTCTATGGAGAATTTCGGGAAAACTTAAAGGGGGCGCTATTGAGGCATTTAGCCACGCCCATGGGAAACGACTCTATCCGCTGAAAGAGCTCGCCATTCTTGACCTGTGGATGAAATTTCGTGAGGACACGACTTCGTTAAAGCCACGAAAAAGGCAAACGTAATTGTACGATAAAAAATCGCCAGTCGCCGCGGCGGCACACGGACGCCGTTCGTCGTATCTTCACAGCGTTCATAATGTAGCTTCAGCAACTGGTTCTGCATGTATTAGAAGTGGAATGAAGTTGATCGGGTGAAGTATGGATTTTTAATGAATCTTTGCGTACTTCCTGTTACCACCAGGGGGCGCTATGAGCCAGGCAGGAAGTCGATATATCAAAACGTTCAGGGAGGAGCCAACGTCATGTCCTTTGAATTTCGAGTGGCTACGACGAAGTATGTGCGCGTGAATGGCAAACGTAATTTAAATTGGGAAGATACACATTCGCCGCGGCGGCACACGGACGCCGTTGCTCGTAGGGTCAAAGTGTTCATGATGTAGCTTCGCCATCCGGGTCTGCATGTATTAGAAGTGGAACGAAGTCGATTTGGTCAACTACGTATTTTTAACGAATTTTTGTACGTTTCCTGTTACCACCGGGGGGCGCTATGAGCGACGTAGGCAAATAATATGTCGGATCGTTCAGGGTCTCTCCCTAGATTTTTGCACCAAGTTTGAAGCGTCTACGATCAAGTATGTGGGCATGAGAGCCGTTCGTATTTACATGGCGAGCACCGAAACAGTCGCCAAACTTCGGGGCACGCCAGAGGCCAAGCGCTTTGAGCTACAGACCTGCGGAGTACAAGTTAAGCTCAGCTAGGTCTGACGATGTTCTCTGCCCAATTTGGAGCCGATCGGGCGTAACCCCTCGGAGGAGTTCGTTTTGCGTAAACCAACTTTGAAGCAAAATGGCCGACTTCCTGTTGGTTTTCGGGTATGTCATTTTATGAAATTTTTTGAAGATCTCGGGTTGATGAATACGTTTACCAAGTTTCGGACAAATCGGTGTCGCAGACCCTCATTCCCTATGCGCGGTCTAGGGGGCGCTGTGGTGCCATTTGGCCACGCCCACATGCGAGACCACCACTCAACGCTAAGTTGCCACAGGTCCCACGTGCGTCTAAAACTTGGTGAGTTTTTGGGATTGGGAAAGGGGTCGAAATGGCGTTTCAAATCGGTAAAAAGGAATAATAATAATAATAATAATAAACATTTGCATTTCGGGGAATTTTGCGCCAGGTCTATGCAGTACTTGATTACTTGCTTGCTTACTTGTTGTTACTCGTCGGCTGGCACGTTGATGTATGTGCATGTCGAATTACAATAGGGTCCTCCCTGTGACGTTGTCACTGGCTCGGGCCCTAATTAAAGCCGCAAGCGGCGATGGCGGGCCCTCGCT
>NC_139905.1:29758777-29837567 GCF_905171665.1 Trachurus trachurus
TCTCTCAGAGACATGAGCAGGCTCCCCTCTGGGTTCTCTATTCTTGTGGAAAATGACAACGCATTGGTCTTGAGACACATATTGAGAGACACTGTGGTGATTATACCCAAGAGGACAGTTAGGATGACAAACCATGTCGGGGGATCGGCTCGACAGAGCAACGGTCAGATGTCAGCCCCGAGCGGCCATATGATGGAATGGTTCCCGTGCGGCTACTCCCTGCTTAGAGTTGAAAGAGGTATACCGGGCGTGCCTCCTGTCGTGATATCTTGTGCTCTCGACGGCGATGAACATGGGCATCCGCGGAAGGATTTTTCCTCAGGTGAAACGCCCGCGCTGTGTGTCATGCAAAGCCCGGGGTATCACAGGGTCATACCGAGAGGGTTCAGGTCAAGCGTTCACCTATTCGATCAGTCGGTGTGTCTGCAGCCAGCGACCATGGACATTGTCACCCCTCCGGTGTTGAGGTTTGCTGGGTGTGTCGCTGTCATGTACGCCTACAACCTTTTCAGGCAACTCAGTGTAGACAAAGGTGAGAACGATAGCGGCCCCGTGGAGCTGTCATTCGCATCAACCCTGAGCTTTAGAGAGGCTCAGACTCTGCTCTTGGTGTACCTGTGTCTACAAGAATCCTTCATAGCCCCCAAGAACAGCCGTTTGAGGTTAAAAGTGAAATCCCATTCGATTTTATCTGAACTACGAAAAATCATCGCCTCTAATCCGAAAGTGCACCCCGGCCTTGTGGGTTTTGAGCTATCCGGAAGAGAGGAGGTCATGTGCGAGGAGTTGGAAGAGGAGATATTGCAAATCCGAGACAGGTTGGCCAGCAAAGACAGGGACAGGGACGCTCGCTGTGAGCAAAGTGAGAAGGACGAGGACAATGATGCTTCAAGCGGGGGAGAGGATGAAGAGGACGACAGCGAGGATGTTCGTGGACACAGTGACAAAGACAGTACCGACACCAGTGATGATGAAAATGACCACTCCTGTGAGGATGAGACTGACATCTATAGCCCCGATAGCCCTGATAGCACGTCTGAAGATGACACAGATGATGATGAAGATAGAGTCCTAGCAAACATATCCAGAATCGACATCGGACATCGGACGCTTGGAAACAGAACGGGACATTCTGTAATGTTTGGGCGTGGGAAAGGTTCCGATTTCAATTTCAAATATATCACAGTAGGGATACGGACATTGGGCCTGGTCAACTTGAAAATATTGAGAGCCTGTGGTGTCTTCTACTCAAAGCACGGATACAGCAGGGCTGTGCTGAAGATCCCCAACACGAATGGAGTTACACCCGAACCACGTTGGCTGGGGGTAGCCACATTGCTGACGGATGATCTGTGTGTCATCCTGCCGAAGAAACCACCTGATTCGCTGCCAACGCCGCTACCTGCATGCAGTGACTGCTTTTTCCAACTGAACTACTCCGCTAAGATGAAAGAAAAGTCGGCCAATGTTACCGAAGGGTTGGGGGTTGCAGAAATGTCTAGAATAGAGCAGGCCATATGCAGCGAGAACGCCAAAGGCTATGAGGAGCAGAAACTATTCCGTCTGTTCAAGACCTCTCGCAGGAGGATGCAGCACAGTGCGGTCAAAGTTGCAGTTGACACCCCAGCAATCGAAGACCCTAGATGTAAGAAGCCTCTTCACAAGAGATCTTGGCTCACGATGCAGAGCCAGAGACAAGGCCCCCGGGTAGCTCCCCAAACTATAGGCGATGGAGAATTCTTCCCTTGTATCGAGGTAGCGAGAGAAACTGATTTTGAGGAAAGTGAAGAAGAAATGGTTTCCTACCCCCTGGCAGAATACAATCTAAACCTTGCAATAAAATCTTCTCCAAGCCATTATTCTATGGGTAGAGCTGACAGGTCTTCAGGTGAATGCGGCTCCGTTTATGAAGCGTGTTTGGACGAGGCTGTGCTCCTGGGACACTGCGCCAGGGTCTCTGTGACACAGGGTGCCAAGAAGAACTTTGACGTGAGCGCTTGTCTTACTTGGTTTTACAGATGCGTTCACCCCTGCGTTCCAGACATGACAATTGGAGACGTGATGCTTGACTATGAGTTCACCTTGCATGGCAGGGGGGAGCTGTCGCCAGTGTACGCTCTCCTGAGCCACTTGGCAGAGAGCTGTAGGGTCAACTGCTTCCCCATGCACAAGTTGATCACTCTCACGAGACACAGGGGCGCGTTGGTGTGGACAAGGGGCACCGAGGCACCATTCTACTCACGGAGGCTAAGGATGAACACAATCGGGGCCTTCTTATGCGCTCAGGATCACAGGCTAGCCTCTCTGCTGTCGAGGTGTTGCAATCCAACGCCTCTACAACCCTCGGAATTGTGGGAAGGTAGTGCAATTTTGCCCCGTGGCGATGAAGAGGGGCTCCTCTTGCAAGCATACTCTAGGACGCTTGGTCCCGTGTTTGAGTTTGAAACGGTGGAGCACTTTCCAAGAAAAGTCAGGACCAGTCTGGGTGACTGGACATTCATGAAGCTGGCAAGTGTGTCCTCAGCAGGCAGCAATCGCTACCCGGGAAATACGGTGGTAGATGGTTACACCATAGCTTTTGCCTCAGAGTCCCCATTGTTGTATCTCAGGGACAGAGGGCCCTTGGTGCAGAAGCTGGAGTCCGTGGCGGTAGTTGTGGAAAGCAGCGCTCTGTACAGAACGGACGTGTTGAAGAAGGAGGACCCAGAGTGGCCAGACCCCGAGCCGATACACACGAGACATCGGATAAAATGTAGAAACAAGATCACTGTGCTCGATGAGATGTTCATGCGCCGTGGAGGCCGTGATCCTTTAGAGGGTTACAAGGTCAGTGACAGATCTTGGAAGAAACTGATAGCTACTCGATGGACATTTAAAAAGGCCCCCGCTGAGGCATCACAAGATCAAGATTGGGAGTTGGAATATCCCCTCTCTGATAGTCTAAACTCAGTAGGCGGCCACGGTTCTAACATTGCCACTGTGAAATGGCAATGTCCCGCTCCTCCTGCCGGATTTTCGTCAAGACTAAACAAGACCTCAAGACGAGGCGGAATAGTGATCGAAAGTCCGGCCTCGATTGGACGAGTGGAGATCGACTCGAGGACGGCTCGAATCAGAGATCAGGCTGCATGGAGAGGTTTCGATGCCTTGTGCTCCCGTGTGCTGACGTGTCCCAGTGAGAAGATTTGGACCAGAGGGACTTCCAAAGTGGTGAACAAAGGACTGCGCACATTCAAACGCGACGCTCTGGTGCCAATCACAAACCTGATTGTCATAGTCGAGCCGGGGCATTGGTACGCCTCTCCCTCTGGCAGTGACAATGCCAATGCAGATGGCAATATACGAACCATACCGGCAGAAGAAGAGAGTCTGTTTTACCACACTGAGGTATGCTGTGCTTCAGAGTTTGTTAGCGTCCTCGCATGTAGAATGCTGTCGGGAGAGGTCCACGAAGATTTGGAAATCAGATGTCTAAGACACGGGGTCTACAATTACCTGCAGCGAGCGCTGGCTTGGTTTGCAGGGGCCACAGGACCTTTCAGATCACGGATGGTGACTGTCTTCACACCTGAAGCTGACTCTGTCACAGAAGGATGGACTCACACATTACCCCCTGGTTTAGACATTCTAAAAACAAGCGCCACCGGGTATCTTGTCTCCTGCAAGGAGCCTTGCTGCAATAGGCAGGATGTAACTGCGCTGCTCGTCAAGTCCAAAGGTGTCATTCGTGTCAACTCTGCTGGCAACCTGGTGTTACATTCCAGCGCGGTAACCTTGAACGTGTCTGCGATTCAAGAGGAGCCAGGAGTACACGCTGTCATCAAAACTCCCATGGATAGCACGGGAGGCAGAGAAAGTGACTGTCAAGAGGTTCATGTTCGTTGCAACCGTTCTCTGAGTGTGTTTTGCAAGCTACATCAATTGCCAAAGGGAGTGAGGGGACCGGAAACCTGGAGGCGACCTTTGCCGTGGTCTAAGAGAGACCCTGGTTCTTTTTGCTCCAAGGTGTCCGAGTTGAAGTACAGATGGGAGTCGGGAAGGATGAATTTTACAGAGGCACCTGCTCGAGACAGCGGCGGGAAATGGTCTTGGAACGCTGTGCAGTTACAAGACTGGAAAAGGTGCTCTGATGGAAAACTGATACCTAAAGGAGAAAGATTTTGGCACCTGATTGACTTGAAGGAGTCCTTCACTAGGCAGAATAATGAAGCTCAAGTTGTAAGTCGACCTGAATTATCTGATGGTGACAGAGAGTTATTGTTGCATGGGGAGGCGGACAAAGAAAGTGAATTGGAAGGGACCGACGATGATTTGGGGGTGAGTGGTGAAGAAGAAGAAGAAGAAGAAGAAGAAGAAGAAGAAGAAGAAGAAGAAGAAGAAGAAGAAGAAGAAGAAGAAGAAGAAGAAGAAATCCCTCAACCTATGATGGTCAACTGCGAGTGGTACGAGAGGGGAGTCTCGTGTTTCATGTTACTCAATTCTCGTCTTGAGATTGAATTCCTCCCTTCTCACCCAAGGAACGAAGGGCATGTGTTCTTTGAACCTGTACACAATCAAGACCACAGAATAAGGGCAAGGTTGGATGACGGAGGCAGGCTGGAAAAGTATTACAAACCTCATAAGTTTTTCTCTCTCATGTATGATCTTTACACTGTGCTGGTTTACGGTTGTGGCCTCAGACCGGTTTTTTCACATGGCTCGTCTGACGCCACAGGGGAACGAATCCTGAACCTGGTCTTGGCCACACTGGCTATAGCCAACAGACTCTCTCCCGATGTGTATCCTAGCCACCCAAAGATTGCGATTGTGGTCCGTGAGGGGAGAGAGGAGATTCTAAATCTTGCTCACAGGATCTCCTGTTGCACTGTGGTGACAACAGACCGCAGAAAGAGAGCGGGTGCTCTGGCCTACATCTTCAAAGAGTTACCGCCTAACCTAGACAGACAGGCTTGTGTATCGTGTGCATCTGGAAACGACAGACTTGGCAAGCACTACGCCTTTCCTGACACATTTGCTAGCAACAGAGGTATACCTGCATTTGTTCAATTAACTACACTGTGGTCTTCCATTTCCAAGAGAGGAGACGTGAAACACCCAGCGTGTTCAAACGACCCTAGATGGATAGGACTCATGGTGTGTCTGGCAGAGTGGGAGGGTCAGAGGCAGCTGGCAGACGCCGTAGCCCCGGGAGCACTAGAGTCTCTGAGGTTGAGCCACATCACCAAAGCCAAAGACTGAGCATAATTGACCTATACAATTTGGCGTGCAGAGCGAGGCTAGGAGACGTAGACCCACGACTGCTGGAATTTGTAGAGTCCTTCCTCGAGCCAAAGTTATCATCCTTGACACCCGAACAACCTAGTGAGAAACAGGTAAACGAATACACGGTGTGGCTTACGGTCAGAGGTGTGGAGAAGGCAGAAGACATAGTCAATACCCCCGGGCAACCTCTGACACTGTCCGAAGCTGTTGGTGTCTACGCAAAGCTCAACAGAGATTTCATCACGTCTTCTTACAGTGAATCACTCAACACCTTAGACTCGATACAGGATTTTCTTTCGCTCATGCTCCGATACCCCCTGTTGCCACGGGTGGCTCTCGACACAAAGGAGTGTCCCGAGTGTTACTTCGAAGCGGAGATCACGATAGACACGTGGGAAGAAGTGAGGAGGAATATCTCCTGCTACCACTTCACACTCAGACATGAACAGTTTCAGAATGAAAAGACAGACAATCCTGCCAAGGTAGAGCACTCGACAGGCATTGATGGGGACGCTGGGGAAATGGTGAGAGCTGGACCTTCTGATAGCGTATTCTTAATTGATGTGACGAAGGATGATCGCGGCACAAGTGAAAGTCTGAAACATGTCAAGTTCCTACAGCAGTTGGAGTCACTGAAAAGACAGGATGAGTTAACCAAGCAGACGACATTGGGTAGAGAATTATTCCACCAGCTTAAAACTCATAGACGCACGTTACAAGAGCTAGAGGCGCCCAGATACCTGAGCGCATACCCCTTACGGTGTCTCTATCAATTCTACGGTTCACTGAATAGGAGTCGCGAGAGAGCTCAGTTTCTAGCACAGATTTACCCCCAGGCAGAGGATGATCGGCGCAGGGCTGAGCTGAAAGTCGAAGAACTTCGAATGAACCTTTGGTCCACGGCTTCCACATGCACCAATGATAAACTGCTCTCCTACATGTGCATGGCGATGATAGGTCCCGTCCGTCGCTACAAGCGAAGGTACAACGCCACAGCTGAGAGAGTTGTGTTATTCAAACATCTGATATCATGCGGCTTCCCCATAGAGACAGCCTCGAATCTGGTGAAGGCCATAACCGTATCCAAGAGGGTCTCCATGCTCACTTTGCCGTTGGAAAAGGGGGTTGAGCAACAGTTGAAAAAAACCATTGAACCTACCACATGTAACAGAAAGATAGCTTCTCTCATATGGTTATTCTCACACATCACTGCCTACTGTACACTTCGACAGCTGAGTCAAGGATATGTACAAATGGGGGACTCAACCGACGACATCACCTGCGATGGTATCTTCGTGTTTGACCAAGATCACATCGGCTTCAGATTGTCACGAACTCCCGAGCTTTCGAATGCATCCACTGTCCGGCCACCAGCAGCACCAGCAGCACCAGCAGCAGCAGCACCAGCAGCAGCAGCAGCATCAGCGTACGTGCCCTTCTCACGAGTCTTGGAATTGCTTACATTGCGGGATAGTGTTCAGGAAAGACTTTGTCGACCGGGCCATGAGAGCTGGTCCTGACCTCTCTTACGATTTAATGGTGCAGTTTGGTAACAGCCCCATAACCAACATTGTCAATCTACAGTGGAAACGGCAGGCTATGGAAAGACACAACACGCAGCGTATGAAATTCCCAGTTGACAATTATAAGAAAGTGGTCGACGACTACATGAAACATAGACAGAGGAGCCCGAAAGTACGCTCTAAGCAGCAGCAGCAGCAGCAGCAGCAGCAGCAGCATCATAAGTCTAAAGGAGTCGTCAAGTGGGAAAGACCTGTGTGTATGCAAAAGAAGCGCAAACGATCAGGGAAATCCTCAAAATTAAAATGAGAGAAGAATCCTCAGCACCTGTCAACATAAAGACACCCGATGATGAACCTGAGATACAGTGAATTCTGTACTGTTTTTATTTCTTCTTCTTCATCTTTGTCTTCTTCTTCTTCTTTTTCTTCTCCTTATTCTTCTTCAATAAAGAGCAATGAAACCTACAGTGAATTGTGTAATGTTTGGTTTTTCTTTAGCTCTTCCGTAAGTAAAAGTAATAAACCAGAGAGTCCTTAAATTTTACATCATTTTATTCATTTCACAATAAAAGACAAAATAAACAAACAAACAAACAAACAGCTTTGAAATAAATGAATCCAACAAACCAACTTGTGTTTTAAGAGTGTATACTCTTATACTTTAAGAGTGTATACTTATTGTGTATGCCCTAAAGACACAAAGGAGAGTTACATGAGAGTGTTCCATATCACACAAGTCACACAAAGGTTTATTATTTGAAAGTCATCTCCGTGTAGCAATCATGTAGCAATCATGTCATGGCTCCATATCTTGCAGCATCACAGCTATGAGTTCTGTAAACGCATCTCCTTATCCTCCAGTCTCCCCTCGTGTGACTCGTAGTAACCAGTAGTGAACGGTATCCTCCTTTTCCCTAGGATCAGCCTTTTCTTCATTCGGTGTAGTGAAGAGACGGATGGTTGGTTTTTGCTACCAGTTAGATTCCTAGCAGTTGACGGCTCCAGGTAGTCAGTCAGCAGCTCTGGAGAAGTCTGGCTGTGAGACATGGAGGTTTCAGAGTAAGTAGCGTTGGACATGTAGTTTTCCAGGGTAACCGTGACCACAACGGGTAGTGAACTGTAGAGGTCAGTGTTGGAAAGTACCCTTCTTATGAACTCCGGCTGGTTCGAGTGCAGGTGGATATGTGTCGAGAGTGTAGACCACTGGTTGTGCCGGGTGCGTGTCTTGTCAAAGCACATGAGCACCAGAGTCCTGTTGTTAAATAGCTGGCCCAGTAGGTTATGTTTTAAGTATGGAAATAAACATAATGTCAGCATGACCACCCTGGTGTAGAATTCGGCCCTTTTACCCTGCTTGTCATTGTATTTGAGTGCTAATCTCTTCATGAAGCGGTTGATTTTTTTGTTGCGTGAGTTGAACAGTGTTGATATCGCGACGGCGCTCTTCAACACTCCGTCCTTTACAACAGAGGACATCTCTTTGGCGCAATTCAGCACAGACTTAGTCTTGAACTGTATCGTATCAGCCAACTCGAATATTTCAGCCATCCAGGTGAAAGACGGAGTGATCGTAGAAGCGTGCGCTCCCCACACACTCCTGTTGACGATTTCATATTGACAACGGAAGTCTTTGGTTAGCGCTGTGGAGAACAGGGCAATCATCACTGATAGGCTTGCCTTCACTATGAGATAGTTGATGGTTACCTCCGAGTCGTAGAGTCCCCTCCCTGGTTCACGTTCCATCGCACCGTAACCACTTTCAATAGAATCCCCTCTATTGGGTATGTAGCACGGATCTCTGAATTCCAACTGAGGTTTTTGAAAGTCTAACAGAGCCACAACTGGACACGATGAATCTGTCGAGTCTGTCCTATATGTAGAGTGTGTCACCATGGTGTTTAACAAGAGGCAACTGTTACCCAAGCACATGTGTCGACTGCAGTGTGTTCTGCACACGTAGCCCTGAATGTGGTCTCTGAAAGAGCATTTGTTCTCAACACAGTAGCTCACCCATTGGGGATCCTCTATTAACTCTATGTGGGAATGATTCATGTTGGGTCCGATTATGATGGGCTCCTATTCTTGTTTTCCTCTTTTTCGGCTTTATTAGCCCCTTCTTCTTCTTTTTCTTCTTCTTCTTCTTCGTGTGAGATTTATCTTTCTGAGATATGATCCTCCTCTTTTCTAACTGTGTTGACAATATGAAACATTCACGAATGACCAATGGTAATATGTGTTATGACCAGAACTTAAAGGTGAACGTCTTCCAATAACCTTTCTTCTTCTTCTTCTTCTTCTTTATTGTGTGTCTCTCCAGGCTAGCAGGGGACAGAGTGCTGATCTCATCCTGGTCGACGAAGTGGGCTTTGTTAATTCTAAAGTCTTACTGGCTGTACTGCCAAACATTGCATTCAGAGGACGGAAGCAAGTGCATATCACAAGTCATGTGAACAATACTCCGTGGCTCAACAAAGTGGCAGATATCCGCGGTGACGATGGGGAGCCTGCTTACCATGTTGTGTCTCAGAGTTTCAAGTGTAGGTATCATGAGAGGGAGCCGGGATTGACGTGCTTCTGCCTGGGAGTCTACTGTCCTCAACACATATCCATAGACAACCATCTGAAGGAACTGATGAACATGGTCACGCCAAAGGCATTCGAGAGTGAAGTGACGGGTAGCAGCAGCACTTTGTCGGCAGACATCAAGACTGACAACAGCACTCCCTTTGAGCCATCGGTTATAAACAAGTTTCTGTCAAATAACAGCATTGCCCTGGAACAGATGAATCGCGCATCGGTAGTCAGAGCCTATCTTTGTCTTGATCCAACATTCGGGGGAGGCTCTAGGTCTTGCGCGGGGGTGTGCTGTGCTGTGGAGCTGGCAGGTGGTAATCTAGTGGTGAGTTTTCACATTCTCTATTGATTCTAACCCTGAAACCAGGAGGTCACTAAATATGTATCCATAATCCAATGTTGTGTGTCTTTTGGTGAAAGATGGTTCAGCTGGAAGGGGGGTGAGGTCTAATAGGGTGCAAATGTAAGCGCTTGTACGAGCCTCATCCTGAATTGTCAAAGTTGTCTCCAGGTCGGGCACTGAGCATGAGAGCAGGTCTATGGCCTGGGCCCAGGCCCCGCATGTACACTGAGAGTCCCCCAGTTTTACCATCCACCCTGTCACTGCTAGAGAGATGATGATGTGAAGAGATTGTCTATTCCCTGTGTTCTCTTGGATGATAGCCATATACTTGAGCACTCCGCTGCGAATGGTGTCAGCTGAAGCGAACGCTGCAAGTACCATATCTTCATACCCCTTCCACTTGCAATTGGCCATACATTTATGTAGGAACTGCTCCGGCACACTATTACCTATGGCAAGTGTTATGACCTTCAACAACTCCGCAGGGACATCGAAGGAACCTTGTTTTACACCTTTACCCACGTCTTTATTGTACACTGAGATCAGGGTATCAATCATGAGTATCCTAGCAGGTGAAAAGAACACCAGTTGACTGTACAGGTTTCGAAGCTGCCCAAGAGCCATTTGAGAGTAGAAAAGAATGTTGCGCTGAAAGGAAGTGAACACTATCATGAAATTATAGAGTGACATGAGGTATTCCCATGGAGATTTCATCAGTGTATCAACTTTCTCTCGAGCAGCTTGACAAGCAGGACATAACATGATGGCTACCTCCTCCTTCTCTTCCTTCTCCTTCTTCATCAAAGTTTCACAGTTGTAAGTCTATTTATATGAGGTTCTTCACCAACATCATCATAACACACATTTTTTGTTGTTGTTTTCTTTTTTTACATTACAGATTATGGCTCTCGAGGAACTGGAAATACGTGATTTGGATCAGGTCTCCCGAGTCTATGCGGCTCTGTTATGTGCTCACATCAAACTACTCAAACTTCTCATGCCCAGGGTGATGTGGAAAGAAGTGCCTGTTGTAATTGTGTTTGAACAAAACACCTACGTAAACGCCCTGGTTGATGTCAAGAATTTAATTGAGCAGTCACTAGTAAGATCCGGGTTCAAGGTTCTCTTCTACAGCAAGTGGTCCCATACCAACAACAAGTACATGCTTGGAAAGCATGTGGGCGCAAAGACTAAACTAAGTATGGTCCTCAGCACAGTCTTGGCAATCAATAGGGGAACGCTAAGTTACTGTGACACCGTAATGTCTCTAGGATGGGCAGTGTTGATGGAGGCCACCAAGAAAGCACAAATGCTTGAATCAAACATGTGTGGCACATCCAAGGGCACGGGCTGCAGCAACAGGATGGGCTCCAACATGGATGTGTCAATGTACCGGCGTTCGCGGAAAGGAGTCAATCTAGCCACCGATGTCACAGCGAGTATATTGGAGAAACTCGACATCATATCTCTACCCACAGATATGCTCACGAACAAGGCTCATGCCCAGCAAGGGAAACTTCTACTGGGTAAATTGAGAGAGGAAATGTCAGTGGTAACAATAACAGAGTCAGTGAAAGGTAGCACAGTGACAACCGGAGGTAAAAGGTCCGTAAATGGGGAATACACCAGAGATGACTTGCTGTCAGCCTTCTTGCTTTTATGTCACACCAGAGATGAGATACACAGTGGTGAAACGTCTATCAGAATCAGCGGTGAGGTATATTACAACTAGTGTATGTGTGTGTACATATGTATGTATATATGTATTGTAATTGTATTATAATTGTAACTGATTCAATAAAGAGAATGAACACGTTTGATATACAGATACGTCATCTTTATTATGAGTAAATTGGGGTTACAGAATGAGACTCAAGCAGGGTCTTCTAAAGCACTTAAAATTCCTTAAAACAATGTTCACGGCTCACACAGCATAGGCACAAAGTTGCAAACTTCAATCACGTCTATCAGAATCAGCGGTGAGGTATATTACAACTAGTGTATGTGTGTGTACATATGTATGTATATATGTATTGTAATTGTATTATAATTGTAACTGATTCAATAAAGAGAATGAACACGTTTGATATACAGATACGTCATCTTTATTATGAGTAAATTGGGGTTACAGAATGAGACTCAAGCAGGGTCTTCTAAAGCACTTAAAATTCCTTAAAACAATGTTCACGGCTCACACAGCATAGGCACAAAGTTGCAAACTTCAATCATCTTCAAATATAACACCCATAGCTTTCTTATACCCGTTTCCATATCCACCGGGCTTAAACCAAAAGCCTCCGTCGATGCATTCGAAGAAGTGAAAACCTTCGCTACGCAAATACGCAGCCTTGTCTTTGTGGCAATACTTGACAGCGGGTTCGCTATCCGAATCAGAAACCGAATCCGAATCCGAATCCGAATCTGGAGAAAGACACTCCCCTCCTTCAGTGGCAAAAGGCCTTTTGTTTCCAGGGCTTGAGCGTTTGACTTTGTCCTTGAAGCTCTTGTGATCGTGATCTTTCTTGTTGAGGAGTGGTTGACTCATGCTGGTGTCTGTGGGTGCAGCTTGTTCACGGAAAAGAGAGGTGATGCTTCTTCTTGAGGTTGTGGTGCTGGCAAAAGGCCTTTTGTTTCCAGGGCTTGAGCGTTTGACTTTGTCCTTGAAGCTCGTGTGATCGTGATCTTTCTTGTTGAGAAGTGGTTGACTCATGCTGGTGTCTGTGGCCACAGCTTGGTCACTGAGAAGAGAGGTGATGCTTCTTCTTGAGCTTGTGGTGCTGGCAAAAGGGTGGGTTTCAGCCGCAGTCGTGGCAGAGTCAATAGCGTCCATAGTGGATGAGTTAGTTTGTCTGAACTGCAGGTCTTGACGAAAACGGTCTTGAGTTAGGTTGGCGGTCGAAATTGCTGTGAAATCAGAGACCTAAGACAACCAATGTTTTTTAGGCAACATATGAGTAGAGACCAGACTCAACCCTGCCCCTTATACAATTCCAATGTGGGTGGAGAAGGTTGTCTGCCAAGAAAAGGCGTGTCTCTTCAGTCCAATTGGAAGTTGACTCCGTCCCTCCGGTTTGAAATCCAATACTCCTCTCCCCAGCTGCATGCACAGATGTTGTGTTGTTTGAATGTGCAACATTCCACCCCCCCCCCATGCTTCCCTCGTGCAGACTTTGCACAGTCAATGTAAAACTCAAAATTGAGGTCTTTGGAGCTTGCAGGGTAAAATGGTTCATTTTCCTCCAGTGTGTCGTTTGTCAGCTGATGGTGATCACGTTTTAAGTCGCCAATGGTATCCATCGTGTCTAGAGCTTGTTCAAGATTCAAGTGCATCCACATATGTGACCTACATATCTACCTACAATCGTGTTGTATTAATATCATAATAAAAGGGTTACCTATCAATCGACAACTATGACTGGTCAGACACTGAGTCACTATCGGTCACATCCGAGTCAAAGATGAACTTGTACTCTTCTAAGTCACTATCAGTCAATCCAAAGTCAAGTTTAAACTTCTCCGCGTCAAATCTCTCAAATTCTTCATCTTCACCAGAAGTGGCTTCGGTTTCATCCGTTTCGTTATTCTGTCCAGACTCGATCGAATTACAATATCCAGTATTCTGGTCTGTAGCCATGATATTAAAAATGTTTATAGTATGTGCGTAGTTGATGAGAATCCTTGTGACCAGCTCGTGGTGTTTTGCTGCAAAGATTACACCAAAACGTACAGCGTCCTGCGGTTGCATCAGCAGAAAAGTCTCCAAGGACACGTCTAAGCCTGCAGGAGTGTCACCTAGCCAAGCTTCAACCAATCGTCTGACATTTAAATCCCTGATAGTTCCAGTGTTTCTTTCATCAGGGAGTCCAACTGAACTGTTCACCTCGCTGTCCATCATTATTTTCGGCTGTCTTGAGTTGAGTTGGTTGGGTTGAACCTGCTGTGAAATCAGAGACAGAAAACAGCCAATGTTTTTTGGCAACATATGAGTAGACCCCAGGCTCAGCCCTCCCACTTATACAATTCCAGTGAAGGCGGAGAATTAAGTCTCTTCAGTCCCATTGGAAGACATGACTCTAAGGCCCCCTGAGTTAGAAGCCCAACCCTCCTCTGCCCACCTGCATGCACAGATGTTGTTGTTTTTTGTGCAAAGAAATGAAGGAACAAAGAAACAACCCTCCACACCAAAGAGATTCCAAAAACATGAAATCTTTATTGAGATACACAATTGACCATATATTGTTACAACATCCTCTCCTGAGAGTGGCGCTTCGCATACAGAAAGGTTATGCAACATTTTATTCTGCAAAGTGTTACAGACTGTGTCCTCTTGCACACATCGCCGCCTCCGTGTCCACATTGACACGCTTCATTTCCTCACACACATCATCAAAGGGACACTTCATTTTCGGGTCCACTCCTGTACGAGCAGGTTTCTTATATACACGCTTTGTACGGCTTCTGCGGATAGTGGGGATGTAGGTGTGATAAGACAGCCCTGGCTTCCCGAAAATGTCATCATAGTTGAAACTGTGTTGTGTCAACACCTCTGCATGACGCGTGTCCTGTGACTGGGCTGTGATGTTGCCAGTGTGTCCTCTTGTACACACCTCCTCCTTGGCCACATTGGCACGCTTCATGTCCTCACAGTCACCATCTGAGGGAAACTTTTTTTTCTGGTCCACTACTAGACACGAAGCAGGTGTCTGATATCCATGCCATGTGCAGCTTCTGTGGACAGTGGGGATGTAGGTGCTATGAGACAGCCCTGGCTTCCCGGAAATGTCATCATAGTTGAAACTGGGTTGTCTCGGCACCTCTGCACGACACGTGCCCTTTGACTGGGATGTTGGGATTTTGCCAATGTGTCCTGTTAGAGACGTTTCCTCCGTGTTTACATGCACATAGACACTATTCATTTCCTCATACACATCATCTACGGGACACGTTTTCTTCTTCTGGTCCACTACTTGGCTAGAAGCAGGTGTCTGATATCTGCACCTTCTTGTGCAGCTTCTGTGGACAGTGGGGATGTAGGTGCTATGAGACAGCCCTGGCTTCCCGGAAATGTCATCATAGTTGAAACTGGGTTGTCTCGGCACCTCTGCACGACACGTGCCCTTTGACTGGGATGTTGGGATTTTGCCAATGTGTCCTGTTAGAGACGTTTCCTCCGTGTTTACATGCACATAGACACTATTCATTTCCTCATACACATCATCTACGGGACACGTTTTCTTCTTCTGGTCCACTACTTGGCTAGAAGCAGGTGTCTGATATCTGCACCTTCTTGTGCAGCTTCTGTGGACAGTGGGGATGTAGGTGCGATAAGACAGCCCTGGCTCCTCGAAAATGTCATCATCAAAATCAAAATCATCATCATTCTCGTCGTAATCGCAGCTGGGTTGTCTCAACACTTTTGCACGACGCGTGCCCCGCAAGTGGGATGTTGGGATGTTGCCGGTGTGTCCTCTCATAGACGTCTCCTCCGTGTTTACATGCACATAGACTACTCTCTTCGTTTCCCCATAGTCACCATCTAAGGAACACTTTTTTTCCCCGTCCACTACTAGACGAGCCGGTTTCTTATATCCCCGCAATGTACGGCTTCTGTGGGCAGTGGGGATGTAGGTGTGATGAGACAGCAGTCCTGGCATACAACCACCGTGGAAACTGGCTGGTCTTGACACCTCTGCACGACGCGTGCCCCGTGACTGGGCTGTGATGTTGCCAGATGTTGCAGAGTGCAACCTCTCCTTCGTATCCACATCCTCATAGACCCACTTCATTCCCTTGTTGACACCATCTAAGGGAGAGTTAATCTGGTATGTAGTGACATTATGGCTTCTGTGGATAATGGGGGGATGGGCGCAATTGAACAGTTTCATCAGCCCTTGTATAATGTAAACATCATCACCACCACCACCACCACCATCATCATCATCATCATTATCATCATCATCATCATCATCATCATAATACCAAAGATGTCTCTGTAACTCTGTGTGCGCGGATGACGCCGCAGTGTTGTCAGTGTGTCCTTTTGAAGACATGAATTTGATCACCTCGTAAATCCCACTAGAGTCATCCCATTGGTTTACCAGCTCTGTAATGCTATTGTAACATTCCTCTCCCCCGTTCATGGTAGACAAGATGTATTTGCTGTAGTCTTCATTTGGTCGAATGTCATGGTGGAACGTCCTTTTGTGGCCTCGCACCAATACCCCAAACTTGTCCTTTTCCATGCTGATTGGTCTCATGAAAACATAGAAACCCTTGGGTTTGTCGTGCATGTAGCACAAAAGGTCTTCCAGGCTTTCTTCTCTGAACCTATTAGAAAGCATCTGAGCTGTCCAAGCAGTGACACTCTCATCTTTTTCAGTGTTGTTGGCACGTTTCTTTCCACTGAAGGCTCTTCTAAACACGTTGTTGTGACTCATTGCTTCAGTTGAGGTCGTTCTGATTGCCCTGAAGTGGAATGATTGTTCACTTTAACCCTTATCAAGTTCTTATACAATTCCAATGTGGGCGGAGAATTAGCAGTCCAACCTTCATTTTACTGGCAGCCTTCTCCCCACACGCATGCCTTCTCCTCGTAACATGCTCAAAAGAGTGCACATCTAATGGCCATTCTTTTAAGAAAGTTCCTTTTCACATCCACTGAAAACTGCAACTCCGAGCAATCTTCCTCTACCAACCACTCAGCACCCAGACTTGACACCCTTTTCATCAGTGTTTTAGACCCGAAATTGGTTGTGATAAAACTGAAATATGCTGTGTAAAGAGGCTGCAGCTCGAGAAGTAGCTGTCTCCCATTCCTTATCACAGTGGTCTCAATGTCTTTCTCGTTGACCCAAGATAAATCTGGGGAGGCTTCCCTTTCCACCTCCCCGTTGATCGGAAGAGGGTAATTGGCATATATGTTGTAAAATTTACCATTGCTCAAACGCGATGCCTCTCCGCATATTGCAATGAGGTTATTGTGAGCCAAATGTGACTCTCTCATAGTCTTACCACACAGCTCAGGGTTAAGTGTCCAAAGGGACAAAGCCAAGCGTAGGTTATGTTCTCTGAGGCAGCGGAACTTTATGTCTTCATAGAGTTGGTCCACATAAACCAGCTGGCCATCTGTAGTCAACCAGAAGGCCTTCATATCTCCCTGGTGGCCGATGTTTTTAAAATACACTTGGCTGCACAGATGCGAATCTTCACCGGTCATCAGCGTGCGGTTGACGCGAAGCAGTTCTTGATCGTTCAAGAGCTCAGTTCTGTTTCTCATGCACCTTGTGTTGTGCCAGGTCACTCCTGAGAACAGCCAGCAGTATCTGAAATGAATCTTCAGCGGCAACACAAACTCTATTAAGGTAGATCGTGAGGGTCTCACTCGCTCCTGGTCCGTGTGGCACATGGAAAGGTTGTCTGTGATGCATTCGCTGGGACACAGTATGGCATCATTGTTATCACTGGGATTCCAGCTAAGCTCTGACCGTAACACATCTACAGGGTTAAGAGTCTGCCATAGAGCACTGTCCACAAATCCAGATGAGACACTGTGGCTACTCAGTGAGTTGGTGAGAGACCCCATTGACAACTTTGAGTCTGTTGCTGTCGGCGTGGCCGTTGACTGCGTGAGAATCAGACTCTCCAAAGATGAGAGCGACAGAGAAAGGCAGCGGATTGATAACCAGAGGATTGCAGAGTATAATCATTTGGTAACTGATCGCCTGGCACAAGCCGCACTCATAAAACGTCTCGGCATGGATGGTGCTAAAGCTAGGATACGAGAACTACAGCTTCACGGTGCCTCGGTAAAGGATGAAACCAACTCTGTTATGTACAGGTTTGAACATCTGATAGATAGGGTGTTTGAATACTTCCAAGTGAAAGGTATGAGAATGGAACCCTTTCAACTGGAGCTGTTTAGAGGGGTGGTGTTAGGTGTTACGAAGACCCAGTTTGGGGATGCTCTCTACAAGTACAAGCACACACTGCTTGACAAGCTGGGCTTAACCCCTCTGGGTTCGGAGAACTATGACCACGTAAACCCTACACTTAGTCACTTGTACCATGTTGAGAGAGAGTTCTCTCGATATGCCAACCCTTACACCCTATGCTTAGCCCCAAGACAATGTGGAAAAAGCTTGATGATGAGGCTGTTACTTGCAGCGGTGCTCCTACACTTGGACATCAACGTCATGGTACAGGCTCAGAATAAGCACATGTGCACCACTTTGAGATTGGGGGTGGAGAGCACCATGGGGGAAATTCAGCAACTGCCGTCATTCAGACAAATGGAAAAACCTGTCAACATCTGTGGTAACCCAGAAAACAGGATCTACCGATTTGAACCAGGCTACAAGGGATTCTCTTTTGCTCACTTCTTGTCTTCCAGTAATGACGTGAGTATTGCTTTGAAATATATTACCCCTGATATTGTCTAATCTAATAAAAACTCATATGCTACCCTATCCTATCCTATCCTATCCTATCCTATCCTATCCTATCCTATCCTATCCTATCCTATCCTCACTGGGTTGGTATCAAGAAGGGTAAGTTAAATGAGATATCAGGGTGGTAACGACCACAGGTCTGACCTACTGTATGTAAGTATAACAAATGCCTCATCATCTGACCAAAGGTCTATCCTTCAGTTGATGAGGAAAATATCTGATTCCGGGCTGTGTTTAACCCCGCCCAAAAAGAAATCTGAATCATCCAACACAACAGCTGCTGGAGTATAAGAGGAAGACTGTGTTAACCTTTTCCACAGTGTCTTCAATCCTGATACCATCAGTGTCGTACTTCTGGGGTACACTCTGTCATTACTAACAGTTCTTTAATTCGAGGTGAGGGGAATCACGACAGTGACTGCATTGACATGAGTGACTGGAGTGACAGTAGTGACGTGAGTGACTGGAGTGACAGTAGTGACAGGAGTGACAGTAGTGACAGTAGTGACATGAGTGACGTGAGTGACGGGAATGCCATGAGTGGTGCAAGTAAAAATATTTTTAACAATTCCAAATCCAAATTGGTGGGTGAAGCAACAATTTACCACCAAGTCAGACTCGTAGATGGAGAATATGTGACACCTGGCTATGATCCATACTCAATAGGCATGGCTGGAGTGCTTAAATGGATGAATGCCACAAATGGAGGCAAGAACGTTGCACCTGATGACAAATCTTTCTATGCCCGCCAAGCCGCGGTACGTGGGATGCCAAAAATAAAGCGAGATGAAGGCCAATATCCTCCAGGAGAAGAACATGAGAGGCTGCTTGACCATCTTAGAGAGGACACTCTGCCTCAAAAAGACGACGCTTCGATGACACTGGGATTGCCTCCACAAGACGATGTCTCAATGGCATCAGTGCCCTCTGTTGAGTCCAACAGTGTAGCCAGCCCCGAACCTGACCAATCGAGGTTTGCGTGGCTGGGTGACCCATGTAACATGAAATACATGGGTACAGGAGACCATCACCAGTGTCAGAGCTGTGGCCTGATTCTGTGTAACTTTGAAGCAGGTGACACTATGCTGAGCCAACACGCTTTCTTCAGCGATGGAGAGTGTCCTTACTTAAAGCTCAACTACACAAAGGATCGTCTGACTGTTGAGATCGGACAAGAGAGATCCCGCAGAGGGCTAGTGGCGCATCCGAACGTGATCTCAACCCCCGATCCTTGGGGTGACCTTTCAACACACCTGAGAAACCTGATCTATGTGACACTGTCTGGATGTCAGTGGTGTTACATGTGTGGACAGCAACCTGGAGAGCATAAACCTCACTGTCACCAGAGGATGAAAAAGTTGAGAAGCGAGATCAAAGATGTTCTTTCCAGTATTGAATTGAATTAAATTGAATCGAATCTCCAACTCTAATTGGTATTATTCTGACAAATCAGTAGCCAAATGTTACATGTTGCTAATGAACAAAAGAAATAAATACATTTTTGACCACTTTGTTTCCATTGTGCTTAATACTGTAGCTCTTCAAAAATAGCACACAAAACACAAATGTTGGGTCGACCATAGGTCTGACCTACTGTATGTAAGTATAACAAATGCCTCATCATCTGACCAAAGGTCTATCCTTCAGTTGATGAGGAAAATATCTGATTTCGGGCTGTGTTTAACCCCGCCCAAAAAGAAATCTGAATCATCAGACACAACAGCTGCTGGAGTATAAGAGGAAGACTGTGTTAACCTTTTCCACAGTGTCTTCAATCCTGATACCATCAGTGTCGTACTTCTGGGGTACACTCTGTCATTACTAACAGTTCTTTAATTCGAGGTGAGGGGAATCACGACAGTGACTGCATTGACATGAGTGACTGGAGTGACATGAGTGACGGGAATGCCATGAGTGACGGGAATGCCATGAGTGGTGCAAGTAAAAATATTTTTTACAATCCCAAATCCGAATTGGTGGGTGAGCCAACAATGTTCAAAAACATCAGATTCGTAGAGGGAAAATATGTGGCAACTGGCATTGATCCATACTTTGATGCAGGCATGGCTGGACAGATTAAATGGATGAATGCCACAAATGGAGGCAAGAACGTTGCACCTGATGACAAATCTTTCTATGCCCGCCAAGCCGCGTTATTTGGGATGCCAATAGTAAAGCGAGATGAAGGCGAATCTCCTGGAGAAGATGATGATATGAGGCTGCTTTACTGTCTTCATCTAGAGGACACTCAGCCTCAGAAAGACGACGCTTCGATGACACTGGGATTGCCTCCACAAGACGATGTCTCAATGACATCAGTGCACTCTGTTGAGTCCAACAGTGTAGCCAGCCCCGAACCTGACCAATCGAGGTTTGCGTGGCTGGGTGACCCATGTAACATGAAATACATGGGTACAGGAGACCATCACCAGTGTCAGAGCTGTGGCCTGATTCTGTGTAACTTTGAAGCAGGTGACACTATGCTGAGCCAACACGCTTTCTTCAGCGATGGAGAGTGTCCTTACTTAAAGCTCAACTACACAAAGGATCGTCTGACTGTTGAGATCGGACAAGAGAGATCCCGCAGAGGGCTAGTGGCGCATCCGAACGTGATCTCAACCCCCGATCCTTGGGGTGAACCTTCAACACAACTGAGAAACCTGATCTATATGACACTGTCTGGATGTCAGTGGTGTTACATGTGTGGACAGCAACCTGGAGAGCATAAACCTCACTGTCACCAGAGGATGAAAAAGTTGAAACGCGAGATCAAAGATGTTCTTTCCAGTATTGAATTGAATTAAATTGAATCGAATCGAATCTCCAACTCTAATTGGTATTATTCTGACAAATCAGTAGCCAAATGTTACATGTTGCTAATGAACAAAAGAAATAAATACATTTTTGACCACTTTGTTTCCATTGTGCTTAATACTGTAGCTCTTCAAAGATAACACACAAAACACAAATGTTGGGTCGTACACAGTTGGTATCCGCCCGAGAGAGGGAATCCCACCAATGATTAACTGTCCAATAGTGTTGAAGGGTCGTGGCTATTATGCGACTGTATAAAATGACCACAATGTGAAAGTATGTCAGTCATACTGAGTCAGAGATTTGCCAGATCACACCGAATCTGTAGTTGCGGTCTTTCTGTTATTGTAGCTTGGATAAACATGTCATTGTGTGGGAAGAACCTGCACGGACTGAAACGGAAGCGAGTTATTGCAAATGGCAAAAACTCAGCAAAGTCTCAAGTGAAGTGTTACTTCACCCGAGGCTTACATGACAATCAGTGGCACATGTGGAACACATCACCAGACGCAATAACGCTGCAAACAGGAGACCTGTTTAGCGCCTGCGTAGTTGCTTCAAGCTTTGATGGCACCACGTGCCTCCTCACTAGGTTACTCAAGGGTGTTACCATCAGGGGATTGGGGGAACTAACCTGCGTAGTGGGCCAAGACATACGTTTTGAGAACGAGTCGATTGTAGACCTGACTCGTGTGGCTACACAGGTTGATTTAGTGGAAATGTGTATCTCCAAGGGTGTCAAATGTGCAAGCTTTTTAGAGCATTACATACACAACCCTCAGGACGATGAACTTCAGCTCGGTTCAAAAGTGTGCTCTCTTTTTGTCGACACGGTAAAGGAGATGCTGAGCAGGCAGTACGATGTCATGCACCACTATCCTCTATTCAACCAAGCTCTGGGTCTACACTACTCCGACAAGGTTAGCCTGGACCCGCCTGAAGTGAAAGACATAATAGATAAAGGGGGACTGTTGGACCAAAGTGTCACGGATCATCAGTCTCTTCACGGGATACCGTTGGTAGGAGTAGATCGTTTAGTTTCATTTTCACAGTGGAACTACCCTGACAAGAAAGAGGACCAGCGTGAAGAGGAGCAAGCCTACGGAAAGCGAGATGATTGTGCTACTGAGAAAACTGAGGCGTTAGAGGACTCAACAGTGTTAGCTGAAAGGTATATGTTGGATGAACAGACCGTCTGCAAGTCAACAACATCATCATCATCATCATCATCATCATCATCATCATCATCTACACCGCCTTGCCCGACGGAAGGAACTAGTAGTAGTGAAATGGTCATTGCCAACACATTGGAAACCTTCAACAACCTACCAGGGACTCTAACTGATAGGCCGGGTGCGTTCCCCTACATCTTTACAGTGCACACAAGTGACAACATGAAATTTGACGACTTGATGAACTACTGCCAAAGGCGAACCCCTGGGCCTGTGGGCACCCTACCTTCTCATGACAAATGGGGCTCTGTC
The DNA here is from genome assembly GCF_905171665.1 of Trachurus trachurus. Classification (NCBI taxonomy): domain Eukaryota; kingdom Metazoa; phylum Chordata; class Actinopteri; order Carangiformes; family Carangidae; genus Trachurus; species Trachurus trachurus. Next base: position 29,781,225 of record NC_139905.1, read on the forward strand.
AACCCCGTGCTGCTCATGGAAGACCCTATCGACCCTGTGAAAAGCAGGACAGTGCACCGGTATGTGGTGACTTCCCGAGGTCATTTGAGTACCGTTGTGACAAACCTAGACACGGGGGCCCCGTTTCCCTGCTACAACGAGGTGTTTATGCCCTTTAGGCCTGTCAGCAGATTGAACCTGGATGTGGACCTAAAGTGTTGTCAGAAATGCAACAGGAAATTCGCTACCCAAGCAGACTGCTCCGTAAAGCGCAAAGTCTGCGATGCGATGACTATGAGTCTGGTCTCGGTGATAGTGGAGTCTCTGGTGAGTTTGGCAAAGGTGAAAAGGAGCGAGTTGCAGAACGATCTGTCTCTCAAAGCAATGGCAAAGAGGGTGGGTAAGATCGCCGTGTACACAAGGGCTTCTTCTGTCAAGTCGAAGCTGAGTCTGAGGATGCTCTGGTATCTACCAGTAGAACTGTGCAGTGTTGAAGGCATAGAGCTTTACAGACCTTTACTCAACAAGATGGAGAAGGTCTCTCTCAACTACGTGCTACTTTCCTACCCTGAAGATGCTGAATCGTGTGGGCTCTGTGAGCTGGGAGACTCCATGAAAAGAGGGGGGTGTCGCTCCCTGGGGTCTAATTATTTGAGACTAACCTCAGCTCACACGGAGAACCGGCGGTCGTCTATTGACAAGGCCCCTTACTCCTTCAGGAAGTGTGTACGGTTGCCAAACTGCTATAAGGGAGACTCTGGGTTCAAGTATGTGGACACATTAAACACTCAAGACATAGCGGACCCCGGCTCTGATGATCCGCTGTCACTGTCCGTGGGCCTTTCCTCTAACCCAATACTGGCCGATGTGACATCACTAGGGAACCGTTTTCGAGATGTTTTGAAATCCCATGGAAGCTCTGAAGCCTTGGTAGTCACTAGACTTCAGGGCACTCCAGGTCGAGCTCATGTGGAAAATGAAGCTCAGAGACTAGCCTTACTCTGGGGTGTCCCAGTGACTATTAAGAAGACAACATCAGGAGTCCTCTGCGTTCAGGCAAATGTGAAATCTACCACGTACCCATGTCCTATACACAACAGAGTGCACTCCACGTCCAAGTTGGGTGCCCTGGTCTTTGCTACGCGCACTATACCAAAATGTTTTGTAGCTTGACTTATGGACTTTATGGATTGTTTGTTGTTATTGTTGTTGTTTGTTTGTTTTTATTAAAAAACACAATGCAACACTTTGGAGTTTTGTGTGTCTTAAATTTGTTTATTACACATTTTGTTTGAAATTGATGGTACAGCCATGGTAAATTACATGAGGTTAAGAGATTGTCCGAACAACAGTGAATTCAGGAGCCGAATAGTGACTCCGGCAAAATGCATGAGTTTGTCCTTGAGTGTGTATCCCAGGGGCCATTCTTTGAAGAACATCACAAAGCCGTCCTTTAAAGTGATTGAAAATAAACATTAGATTTCACAATGACCATGTGTTTTTCTTACTATACATTCTCCTTTAGTTACAACTCACCCAAGACTTGTTATTCACCAGCCACTCCTTCTGGTGAGTCAGCAGGTAGTTGGAGATCTCCTCACCCACCAACTCGACACAGTTTCCTCTACCCCTCTGGTCAAGGTCTCGACACACCACAGCACCAAAGGCTATTAGGCTGGCAATTCGTCCCCAGTTGGCCTTGCCGTCAATGAAGATAGCAATGGCCACTGCACTGATGTAACTCACATCATCACCATCCCCTCTGTCATCCAATGATAGTTCATTGATCATACCTTTAGAGGGATCAGAATGAGAAACCCGTTCAAGAAACAAACAAACAAACAAAAGGGGAAAACTTATCTTTTCAAAATCTTGATTGACAACCTACCATCAAATTCAAACCGGTGCCTTTCCAATAGTTGACCCACAACTCTTTTCATTGTTGACAAAGCTTTGCTTCCATTCCCCTCATGTTTCACAAGTCCCGTAAATTCTCCTAGAAACCATTTCATCAGTTGCCTGGTCTCATTGTGGAGTTGGTCCCCACCTTGAGATACCCCGACAGTGGGTTTAATGTGTGAGTGCTGGTTAGGGGTGAGCAGTGTGGGGTCATCGCTGTAGACCTTGCAAAGACTCTTCGATAAATACATTCCAGTACCTTTAAAGTTCCACTTAGACCAAATGTGAACAAGGTACGCTGCTAGTTCCTGGGTTTTTTGGTTTTTTTTTTAAAGATTATCTTAAACCAATAGTCATGTATTCACAACTCAAAAACTCAACGAGAGATGTTAACGACCCAAGCTTGGTGATTATGAGAGTGAGACTATGTTAGACCTGAAGGTTTAAATACCCAATGTACCCATGTATGACCCCAATAAAAACAAACAGCATCCAATCCATGTCATCATTTATTTCTGTTCAACCATTGTGGGTTTTTTTTAACAGGGAATGTGAAACAAATCCACGTGTGCTTACAACATTTCACAGGACAAGTTGCATATCCTTCAGCTTCATCTTGAACATGCGTTTCATGTCAGCACAGTGTGGGTGATGACTCTGGGTGAGTTGGTCAAATCCCAGGTAGGTCGTGGCGCTGCAGACAACACAGCGGTACAGCTCGTCAATTTCAGTGCACCCGTAGGCTGCCTTGGTGACATCATCAGGGAACGCGATGGCTCCTTTTCTCCACCGCTCCTTCCCGAGTATCAATATTAGCCTAGCTTTTTGTCCTTTGAATCTGTTCTCGATGTATCCACAAAGACCGCCTGTGTTGTAACAGTGGTAGATGTGTTCACCCAGTAGGGTATCATTCTTCACAAAGTATTTTACCACAATGCCACACAAGAAGCACGTGTGTGTGTCAGCTGTGGCTGGCAAGTGGCACATGTTGGCTCGCTCTCCCAACACACTGAAATCATCGGCGCTGTGTGCTTGAACCCCGTCCGTTTCTAGGCCACTGTTGAATTCTGGGCCACAGGTGTATGCTTGAGTGAACAGAAGAATGTTGTCCAGAGGCACGTCAAATTTCATACCCTTCACCTTCGCATTTAGACGGACAATCATATCTTTGCATGCAACATGATAACTGTGATCTCCGTTATCTTGAGATGCGCAGACAATGCAACGTCTGATCCCTCCGATCGGAATGTAGCCATCCTTTGAGTGAAACATGTACTCTGGGAAAGCCACAAATCCGTTCTGGAACCGCAGCTTTCCTTGCAAGATGAAAAGCTCTTTTTCTCGACCTCTGTACTTGGCCTTGATGTAGCGACACGTTCCTCCTCCTTTCTGTATGTGTTCATGTAAACCAGGGTCACCTCTTCTGTAACCCGAGAGTACAATCTTGCAGTCATTGCACTTGTATGTGTCGTACGTCCCGGCCACGTGTGTCATAGCACAGGCGTCAGCCATCACTTCGAATGCATTCATAGCGGATACACTGAAGTCTTCAGGAAACCGCTGGGGCCAAGGATATTCTTCCAAACGGTGCACGAAAATTGTTGGCCCCGACGCCCGCTTTGTCTCTGAGTTATAAGAGTTCACAATTGTGGGAACTCCCTCAATAATCTTCACCTCTGGTATCAGGGGCCCAAATGTAGGGTTGCCTAGGTTCTGCATGGTAAATGTAAATATGATGTTGTGTTGTGTGTAAACAAAACAAAACACCTCTTTGACTGGTTCATTAAGGGGACCGATTTGGGTCTGGGAAAATACCAATGGTTTGATGACAACCTAAAAACCGATAGTGGCCAAATAACCGACTATGACTCGACACAAGAAGACATTTGTTTCGTTAATAAATGTTTTTTATTGGTGCCACAGTATCACGTCTACACTTTTGACAAAAACAAATACACCACATGGGTTAGATACAGTTTACATGGTTGAAGGGCAGCAGAGAATGTTGCAATGTTGTAACGATGCATTGTAAGCCCTTTTAGACAAATCCTGACCGTGCTATACAATCAAAAGCTAGTTTTCATTCTTAGTCTCTCTGCCTTGCCTTGCCTTGCCACACCACTACATTGGGTTAGACTCGCGGCAAACTTCCTTTGCCTGTGTCTCTTCAGCGTTGCGGTCGGCGCTGTTAGGATTCGTTCCCTCCATGAAAGCTTTACACTTAAAGCATGACCTAGCGGATATCAGCTGTAAAGTTTTGTGTACATCAGGGTTGACGAAGGACCCGCTGCACACCACACAGCCCTGTGTGAATAGCTGCTCTAGTTCACACAGCTCCTTTTGTGTGAGCTCATCAGGTTTCAGATCTTCTAAGAGCGAAATCAGACTATCCACTACATGTTGCCCCTCTGTGGAATCCGTAGTGCATACACATACAACCCCAAGCATGCAAGACACTGCAATACACTTCCACCTTTGGAACTGTAAAAACTGCACGTCCATTGCAGTTTTCAGGAAAATGGCGTTCGCCATCTCCATGACACGTTGATTCAGACTCTTGGTAGTTGGCGGCGGTAATTCTGACGAGTGCCTGCTAAGGTATTCCAGGATCAGATACTTGCAAAGTAGACTGATAGTATTTTCAGCGTTCGCTGGGAACAGGGCGCCTCTCAACTTGACAATTATCTGCATCTCAGCGTCTTCTATCCCGTCTACGTCTGAGCATGCGTACAATTTTGACGCGTGTCTATCCGAGTCGCTGCGACGGTCCACGCACAATGCTTCGGCTACCCAGCGGTTACGTCGCCACATGTCATCTGCCACTACTCTCTTATTCACAATATGCATCTTGAGGGCCAACAACAGGCATGCTGCTCGGATGTTGCCAATGTTCTTCAACAGGCACCCCAGGTCCTCACCGAGGTTGGCACAGGTGGTTATGTATCGGTCCATGATATGCACAGCCGGCATAAAGACAGAGTGGTGTTTCTCGTCGCTTCCTTGCGAGTATGGTACGAGGCAATGAAACCAGCTAACCGCTGCCAGCCTGTGGGTCTGGTATCTCGTGACAGCATCACTGGATGTTAGCCAGTCCTGGGGATTAGGCTGATCATCTACCCCTGTGGCATTTTTTGCTGTGGTGTTGCTTGTAGTACTGTGCAGAAACAGTTGATTCTTCAGCGCTTCCTTCAGTTCAGCCTTGCCCATACTTGCCATACCAAAGTCAAACATTGGAAATTCAAACACCTGCGGATCAGGAGGGGTGAGCTGAGTGACTTGGTCATCCTTGTTGACTTGCTCTTTCCTCCCAGGCTCGACAGGGATATGAGATGTTTCAGGAGAAGACTCTCCTCGAAGGGTGTCCTCCTGTTCAAGGGCTGACATTTTTTTCTTTACCATACGAATGCTGCTGACGAGTGTTACCACTAGTTGATGTCCCTTATAAATATTCAAACCCTCGGTAGACTCTGACTATATCATCCAATTACTGGTAAGTGGGAGGGGAAATATTCCAGCAGTGGGAAAATGAATTGGTGAATGGTGACCTTATTTCTACAGTGATTCGTAACAATTGACATTGGCTAAGAGACCTCAATGTAGGTGTGCTGAAACATTTTTATTAACAATTGACAACAATAATAATTAAGACTTTACATATATATATACAACCATGTAGCTGGTTTGAATGATAAAGACTGCTGTGGAAGTAACCACACACACACACACACACACACACACACACACACACACACACACACACACACACTGGCTATCAGTGGAAAATTAACCACAAAGACATTGTTACTGAAAAATAAATGGTGAAGAGGAGGAGAGCAAAAAAGAAAGACCTCGTCACTCTGAACACATTTCCTCCATAATCCATCACAAGAGACCCTCTTTACTTTGTCTCCACGTTTTCCTCCTCAGCATGTTATTGTTATTTGTACTTGATCTGAGTTTAACAATTATGACAATCAATAAAGGACAGGTTAGAGCAGAAAAAGTGATGGAAACAGCAGCCATAAACCTGCTGCCTCCTGTTATGCGTTCAAAGTCACCACATATAACCCCTTGAGATTGAGCCGCCATATTGGCATTGGCTTTGTCAATACATTTGCGGGCGGTAGCATCCATAGCTAGAATGTTCGCCATCACACGCTCTCCTTTCCGCAGCAATGCAGAAGACCGATCAGATTGGTCCCGAAGGCTACTGAGAGACATGTATATATCAACATCGGACAGTGAGTAGACGCTTGACAGCATTCTGGGGCTCTTGCTGAACCGCAACTGACCGAGGTCATTTGTCATATTGATACCATGGGCTCTGCTGGTTGTATATGTGTCGGATTGGAGATCGTAGCAGATTGGACCAAAGCATGGGTTGTTGCATATTACGGGGCACTCAAAGCTTATCTCTCCGTAACTGTTCACATGACACGCTGACACCGTCTCATCATCCCGTTCCAGAGGTTCACATATTCCTCTAGAGTCACACAGAGGAATCCTGTAGTTTGCCTGAGTATCGTTCACCATAAGCCTGTCCAGCCAACAAGTCCTGTTACCCTTTGAAGAGTCGATGAAGGGCATGTACCAGCGGGAGAGTGTAACAGGTTTCCAAGTTTCCCTCTTGACAACCAGTATCAGCCTAGAAGTTGACAGCAAGCGACTCGCCACAGGTGTGTCAGTGTACAGCTCTGTTACAAAGTCAGGTTCACAACCCGTCATATCCGACCTCTGTATCCCCCGAGCACACGAGAGTAGGTGCTGGTGAGCTCCCTGGAAAGCGAATGTGATGGCATTGAGCTGTGCGGCCAACTTGAACGCGCCGCTCTTCCAGGTGTCAAGTAATTCATTGAACGGGTTTGTATTGTTGGACCCAGTAATTAGAAGGTGGTCGGCTACAGGAGGAGAGTTTACACTGAGGGGATCGTAGGCCAAAGTGCTTGGGAAATGTTCCAGTACATTTCTTAGGGCTTCGTCGATTAATGTCCTGTAGTGTCGCATGACATCCACGACTTGAGGATCCGTCAAAACTGGTACTTTACCTTGACTATATGACAAAAGTTTGGATATGGAATTGGACATGCTCCAGTTCTGGTTGAGAACATGTGTGTCCATGAGAGTTGCTAGATTGTTGAAAACGGCATCCAGTGACTCCATCGCCCTCTTGTAGGCAAGCTTTGCCACTTGCAACGTTGTAGTCGCATCACGCCAGGTGCCGGTAAAGCACAGTTGATCACAACCTTCGTGAGAGTCTGGTAAGCCTCTGCATGCCACGTGAGAACACTTGGGGTAATCAATTTCAAGCTCAGTCCAGTTGGATCCTAGAGAGAAATGGTAGGCGAAATAGGCACTATGTTTGTTGGGTGTGCGTATCTTCCACCTGCTTGCGTGGAGTATAACCCTGTGATCCAGAGAATCGATGATTTCATTTCTGCTCTGATGAGCTTCTGCTGAGGACTTGAGACTTTTGCTTTGTGAAGTTTCATCCATGCTAGCAGACGCTGACGCTGACGATGATGATGATGGATGTTGAGTAGACACGGGGTGCAATCCAGGAAGAAACAGAGCTGATACTAGACAGATAGAGCTGAGCCAAATAGTTCTCATGATGGGTATTATTTCTATCATTGCAGTTTTCCACACCGTTGTTTGACACGTCGACTCCCTTTACATATAGAGCAAAGTATCGAGATTGACGTAACGCTGATTAATACTGCCAGTAAAGTAGCAATCAGACATAAGGAAGATGTGAGACTTGACATGTAAAGTATACGTTTCTCAGTTAGCTGCACCATTATGTCACTGTTCTTGGTCACAAAACCCAGTTGAGAGTACAAATCCCTCATATCCCTCAAATATGTGTTCATAGCGCTCACACAATCGTAGGTCTTGCGAAAGTAGATCTCTGAGGAGGGTAGATGCTTAGCGCCACCAATACTCTGGTTTGTGGCAGGGCAATATAGTAACGCAAGGGGTTGAACTATCAACGCGTTCAACGAGCCCCTGTTTGAAACATACCTCTTCACTTTGGATACCAGAGGCTCTTCTGTGTGCATGTAGTAGCCCGTCCAGGGATGATTGTCATCTTCTTTTTCTATACCAACAGAGGGTAACCTCAGCCCGGTGTTGCGTGCATTCCTAGATGGTGAATGAATGCAGATTGTACCCCTGTCATGATCTATGAACACCACTGTGTCTTTGTAATTCAAGCTGACAACATGCGCGTTGTGTGGTATAAACTTGACATTTTCAATTCTGTGCCAGGTTATGAGGTCGCTGATGGATAACGGAGCGCCTACATTCATGTCTGAGGACAACCCCAATCTCAGGTTTGGTATGCCTGGAACCGGGCTAAAACTTTTGCTCAGTGGCATCCCCCCAGCCACGTGTTGGAAAAACATACCCCCTTCCAGTTTGTACACTCCATCCACATGAGCGTACGAGTATTCTCCATCTCCAAAAGTGGAACTTCTCGTGTAGCGATAATGTAGAGTGCGGACTTTTGCAGCAGCCACATTGACGATATGGGACAGAGACGTGAAGGTCGGCGCGCCTTCTGCGTTACTGAAGGTGTAGTCCAGGTATCCCAGGGAGTACCTACAGACTCCCCATTTGGCCATATCTGAGATGATCTCGGTGAGGTCTTGCATAGAGTAATGGACCCTATTGTCATCCTCATCCTCGGGGTTTGCCTTCACATGTCTGTTGAGTGAATCTACCCGCTTGCAGCCGGCTATAGGGATGTAGTCAGCCGAGGGAACTGACACAACTATTCCCGCACGGTTGTTAGATCTCTTGCATAGCTCCTCAAAGACCAACAATCCTGCTCTTTCTGAATACCATTCGTTGTGGGGTAACCTGATTGCATAAGGGTCATCGGGCACGTACTCTCCTACGCTCCAACGATCAGGTTTTACTCGTTCGCAACCTGTCTTATTCTCAGGGAACACTGATACAGTGTCCAGGTTGAGGAATGCTCCGTGTGAGGCTACAAGCAGCCCTACCTCCTGCAACACAGTCTCAGCTTGCTCCTGCTCAGCCGTCAAAGGGAAGACCGGCTGCGTGTCAACGGTCGTCTTGTCAATACATTCTAAGAGTTTGTTCTCTGCGTCGTAGTCTGTATTGTACCATCTGGTCAACATAACATCTGCTAGCGTGTTAGCTGGCAGCCCAGGGATCAACTCTAACTTTGACCCATACATGCTATTGATCACCGCAAAGTCATTAGACCTCACGGTCCCGACGTTCACGTCAATGACTACCACTCGCAGAGCTTGGGTCTGCTTCGACTGGAAGGTCAATATCCAATCGAGTGCAGCGGCAAGCTCTTCCGGGTAGGGGGCGACTCGACCAGAGTGTAAGAAGCTCAGCTTCACGCCGACCTTCCTCCCCCAGCCCTGACGGATGACACTTTGTAAGGTATCTTTGGCTGCTAGCGGTATGTGTAATTCATTGCTAGTCTGAGCCTTGTCTCTGTTCAGTAGGGATCGTACAGGTATGTGCAAGTAGTGCTCATCCAGAGCATCGGGGAGCTTTTCTGCTCGGATGTCAAATTCCACAAGGACAACATCACATTGCCTCACGTCCAGAGGTGCTGACGGTGCATCTTGGGTCGGCCCAGGCGAGAGGTCGAAAACATTCATGGTGACCAGACAGAAGCGCTCAGTTTTAGGTGGGACCGAGCCAAAGAGTACCCGACCCTGGGTTTTGATTGAGGTGTCGGGGGACTCGTGTGTAACTCGTAGCGTCCAGTCATTCTCACCACTACCCTCAATTCCTTTAGACAGATATGCAAAGGGGTTAGAAATGCAGGTGGGTGAGCACAGGCCATCTGGGTTGATGTAATTTAGCAGAGCGTGGGTGCAATTGCATGTCGGTCGCAGCTCGGGTCTCCACATGCAATTGATGTCAAGTCTCTTGTAACGTTCCTTCCTGACACGATCATGCTTGTCGGTAACCTGGACCTTGACGGCCACAGAGTCAAACAGACCACAGCGGAACTGTTTCACCTCCAGTGAAATATCCAACATGTACACAAAGAAACCGGACGATTGATTTCGTGTCCAATTTAGTCCCCTAGTGATATTGTATCGCCCATCCACAGACACAATCTCAGTCTCGGTGGCTTCCAACACCAACCTGTTTCTTAACCTGCCCGTGTACCAGCTCAGCTTTGTGGGTATGTACCTGTGTTCCGTGCCCATGGGGATAGTTAGTCTGGTCGGTATGACGAGTGTGTTCTGTTCCCCTACCCACAGATCGGGTTGTCTGAGCTGAACAGACACATCGGGCTCCAAATCGGTAAGAAAAGGTTTCACCACCATATCGTACAGGTCCTTGGCGGTGTTATAAAAGGAATGTCTGTTCAGTATGTGGTACAAGGATTCTGTTGGTGACACTGTGGCATGTAGCACTTTTTCAAAGTTGAACATACAGGATGTCAGTTCTTCGTTACTGGTCATCTCAGTACATAACTGTTTGACTTCAGCAACAGGTATTTTCCGCACCCACTTTGTAGTCAGAGACTTCATAGCATCAAGGAGGGGGGTAGGCCGCTGTACATCGGTCATGAGATCCACTACCTTATAATCTTCGGGATATCCGCAAACTGTGTCATGCCAGGACGTGCCTGGCAGTATTACACTTTGACCTTGAGGGCAATAGAGAGTATGCTGTCGACAAGTCTCTATGCCATTAAACAGATGCATAAAATGTCCACTGGGGCACACCGAAGCACATCTTCGTCCTGCCATGCGACTGAAAACTAACATGGATGGTTGCCCCAGAGGACACCGATACATGCATATTCCTTCGCCGTTGTCCTTGCACTCAACGAGAGCATAGGGCGGGTTGTGTGAAGACGAGCAGTAATTGACATTGCGACGACACTTGGCCAGATTACTCTCATCCCACAAACTAAGAAGTCTCCTGCTGCCTAAACCAGCTGAGACCCACAGCAGTGTGAGATATGTCAGCCGACACAAAGACATGGTCACGTCACATGCGGACATTGTCTGAACGAGAAGTTTGTCAAGTGTTTGAGTTAAAGTTTCAGATAAGCGAGGCTCTACGCGACGGCAACTGGCATACAAAAAGACCCTCTGGATTCAGTAAATGGATAGATTCCACATGAGTGACAATTCATTGTTGGGAGATATAGCTACTCAGTAAGGGTTAAGATGTGGAAGGGGAGGGGCAAACAAAGGGCTTTATTTAGGAGGGGACCGGGGAAGTTTCACCTCCAATGAGACAACATCGAGTGTTGACAGAGGGGTTGACGTTTGTGAGGGAATTGGTGTTTAGCACACAGTGAAAGACTTTGTTGTTGGTTAAACATAACCTTTACATTCTACATATTCTGCTCCTCCTAAACGACCAGGAACCAGAACTTTATAACCGCGAGAATGGAGGGATACCGAAAAGTCCGCTTCGCCGGCCAAGGTTCCTACGGAGCTGTGTATGAAGTCAAGTGTTTGAAAACTGGAGAGAGCTACGCCCTGAAATGTTTCCATGATGGTGTAAATGAGACGACCGTGAGAGAACTCTCCTGTCTCGCCGCGTTGAGTGATCATCCTCACGTGAATCGCATGATCACGTGCTTACTTGATAAGGGCAAGATATCCATGCTGATGTCCTACGTGCCCTACACTTTGGGTGATGTGATTTACACCGACCAAGGCCGGCGGCGGATACCGTTGGTCCCGTTGAGTTTCGTGGCTCATTTCTCAATGCAGATTGCTAGTGCTCTTTCGTTCATGCACAGCGTGAATATTGTGCACAGAGATCTCACGTCTACCAATGTGCTGCTTACTGAAGATCTCAACGTTAAGGTGGCTGACTTGGGCCTCTCGAGACAATCTTCCAAATGGATGAGTCCAGATTTGGTGACAGAGCCTTGCATGGCCCCGGAATTGTTTCTCACGGATAGGAGTCCTATAGAATACACTTGTGCCATAGATATGTGGAGCCTGGGGGTTATGATAGCGGAGGCAACGGAAGGGAAGGTTGTGTTCTCAGAATCTGCGCTTGACAGACAAAGAGTGTCATTAGACCAGGTGATTCGAAAGACTTTTTTTTACAAGAATACCCACTTTGCATTACTCCTGATGCCAAATGTGATGGAGTGTCAACTTGTCAAAAGGATCGTCTTCAAACTGCTGACTTACCACATCAACGAGAGACTCACAGCCCACGAGCTGCAGAATGACACAGAATGGATTCAGGCTGCTCACATGAGCGAGGAAGATACATCTATGGTCAAAGACTGTCTGTCCAGGGTGTAGACAATCTAAGCCAATAACAGCAAGAGAACCACATGATAATTGTGAAGGATACATTTTTGTTACCGGTATTGTATTGTATTGTATTGTATTGTCACTATATTACAAGTCTATATCCATCAAACATTACCAAGACTGTCTCTCTGATTGATTGTGTCGAACCGATGTTGCCTGTAGTTCAGTTACTGAAAGAATGCAAAAGAGTCTAGGGTTGTCTAGTGTGTGTTGTATGCAATACACTTTGTAACTTATTGTGTGGTATCTCTGAAATGTCAGATCTTGTTTCGAAGAATTGTCCAGATGAGCTAGTTGTAATTGTATATATACACATGTGATGTTGTTTTAAAAACCTTAAAGTTCATTGAATCACCTACAGAATAAAAAAAAACATCAGTTTTTTTTCTTCAGTAGAGATGACAGCAGCTGTGTTGTATATACATTGAGACTGCTTTCATACACTTGTTTTGTGATCTCCAATACTCTGTTTGAAACCACGCAATAAAATGTGTCACCGTTTAACATTGTCATTCATCTTTCTTTACTCAGAAACCCCAACATAAACACACGTGTCATGGTCAAAGTAAATTTTCAACAACACCATCATTACCCTTAGTCTACTATGAGACCCACAGCAGTGTTAGATATGTCAGCCTAGACACAAAGACATGTTCACGTCACATGCGGACATTGTCGGAACGACAAGTTTGTCAAGTGTTTGAGTGAAAGTATCAGATAAGCGAGGCTCTACGCGACGGCAACTGGCATGCAAAAAGATCCTCTGGATTCAGTATATGGATAGATTCCACATGAGTGACAATTCATTGTTGGGAGGTATAGCTACTCAGTAAGGGTTAAGGTGTGGAAGGGGAGGGGCAAACAAAGGGCTTTATTTAGGAGAGGACCGGGGAAGTTTCACCTCCAGTGAGACAACATCGAGTGTTGACAGAGGGGTTGATGTTTGTGAGAGAATTGGTGTTTAGCACACAGTGAAAGACTTTGTTGTTGGTTAAACATAACCTTTACGTTCTACATATTCTGCTCCTCCGAAACGACCAGGAACCAGAATGGAGGGATACCGCAAAGTCTGCTACGCCGGCCAAGGTTCCTACGGAACTGTGTATAAAGTCAAGTGTTTGAAAACTGGAGAGAACTACGCCCTGAAACGTTTCCATGATGGTGTAAATGACACGACCGTGAGAGAACTCTCCTGTCTCGCGGCACTGAGTGATCATCCTCACGTGAATCGCATGATCACGTGCTTACTTGATAAGGGCAATATATCCATGCTGATGTCCTACGTGCCCTACACTTTGGGTGATGTGATTTACACCGACCAAGGCCGGCGGCGGATACCGTTGGTCCCGTTGAGTTTCGTGGCTCATTTCTCAATGCAGATTGCTAGTGCTCTTTCGTTCATGCACAGCGTGAATATTGTGCACAGAGATCTCAAGTCTACCAATGTGCTGCTTACTGAAGATCTCAACGTTAAGGTGGCTGACTTTGGCCTCTCGAGACAATCTTCCAAATGGATGAGTCCAAATTTGGTGACAGAGCCTTACAGGCCCCCGGAATTGTTTGTCGTGGCTAAGAGTCCTATACAATACACTTGTGCCGTAGATATGTGGAGCCTGGGGGCTTTGATAGTGGAGGCAATTGAAGGGAAGGTTGTGTTCGAAATATGTGAGATTGGCAGCGAAGACGTGTCAGTACACGAGTTGATTCTAAGCATTTTTTGTCACGGGAATCAACACTATGCGTCAGTCATAATGCCGAATGTGATGACGCGTCAACTCATCAAAAGGATCGTCTTCAAACTGATGACTTACCAGAGCACGGAGAGACTCACAGCCCACGAGCTGCAGAATGACACAGAATGGATTCAGGCCGCTCACATGAGCGAGGAAGATAAATCTATGGTCAAAGACTCTCTGTCTGGGGTATATTAAGCATCAAATATAACCAAGACCATCTTTCTGATTGTTTGTGTCGAACCGCTGTTGACTGTAGTTCAGTGACTGAAAGAATGTAAAAGAGTCTAGGGTTGTCTAGTGTGTGTGTGTGTGTGTGTGTGTGTGTGTGTGTTGTATGCAATAAACTATGTAATAAACTATGTAACCTATTGTGTAGTATCACTGAAATGTCAGATGTTGTTTCAAAGAATCTTCAAGCTGAGCTAGTTGGAGTTCAATTTATTTGTAATTATATATACACACACGTGTTATATTGTTTTTAAAGACCTTCGAGATCATTGGAATACCAACAGAATAATGAAAAAAAAAAAACATCATCTTTTCTTCAGTAGAGATGACAGCAGCTGTATTGTGTATAATATATACTGTACATTGAGACTGCTTTCGTACAATTGTTTTGTGATTCCCCGTACACTGTTTGAAACCACTCAATAAAATGTGTCACAATTTAACATTGTCATTCATCTTTTTTTTTCTTTTTACTCAGAAACACCAACAAAACACAAGTGTCACAGTCAAAGTAAAAATTACAACAACACGATCATTACCCTTAGTCTACTACTCGTGAACCATAATATGTCTCGTCACATTCTCTTCTTCATCACCACCACGTTGTTCCAGTCTATAGAACTAGTCCGTTTAAGTTGTTTGCTGCTACTCCTCACAGGCGACTCCTGTTGAGGTGACATTTCAGTTTCAGCTGACATTCCCGTCCTCACAGCGAGCGCTGCACATCCGTTTGACACACTTAGAGCCTTTACCATAGCTTTGAGTTCCTTTGACCGTCTGGGACTGTCCGTCATCAGCTCTCCCTTCACAACCATCATGGTTGCAGCATAGTCCCGTTTCAACATGTCCACAGAGAACACATCAGCGCCGTGAACCTTGTTGAACACCTCGGCAGCATCCTTCCACTCCCAATCCTGCTCTAGCTCCGCTAGGTGACTGCGATCATCACAGCTAGCTGTCAAATGTATTTTCTCCTGGTGATAGACGGTCCGTGTGGTGCAAAATGAGCTGAGGTTTTTCACAGGTACACCCGAGTATTTGAGTGAGTAGACGCTCAGTCTGGGACCATGGAAGCTACCGTTTGGGCCTCGTCTAGATTCTCTCAAGTGGCTTTCCTCATATGCCGTCTCAGGTGCACTCTGACACATAGCCCTTGCGATAACACCCCCGTAATATAAAGGAGCAGAGCACTGAAAAGTCTCCCCTCCCAACATACACTTATTGAACGTGAGTTCTTTGAGGGGTTCGATGCCTGCTGTCGCTTCCAATATCATCGAGCGCAGTGGGTCTTCGTTGAAGTCCAAGGCAAATGTCAATCTCTGCGGCTGTTCATCATCGTTGTCATTCAAACACTGCCCGAAAGCGTTGCCGTGTTCCACGTCTCCGTTCTCGTAAGCTGCGACCATTGCTTCTCCCAACTGATCCCAAAAACCAGAGTGGGAACTCGGTGCGTAGAGGGCAAGCATGTCGTACACCGCCTCCAGCGGGACTGTGATAGATGCCACTTTCTTGTTAGGATTCGAGTTGCCTCTCCTGACGTGCTGAGTGCTCTGATTTGTGGCAAGTCTGTAGCTACACAACATGTAGGTCTGCATCCAAGAGGTCTTGCTCTCTCGAGCGGGGACCTTGCACGTTGAGCACAGCCGCAGCATCTCGTGTGCCACATTGTTACCACCATGGATCTCTTTCTCAGAGAAAAACATAGCATCTATACCAGAAATACACAAATGTCCATTTTTTATACTAGTCTTCAGGTTCTGCTTGTGGATCTGATTGAAGATGTAGCCGAGCACTTTGCAAGCAAAGCGACCTTGAATGTCGACCACCCGGGGACAAATGTCTGGCAGACAGGCTGCCGTGCAAAGCTTATAGACTGCATTTGTCTCCAGACAGATCTGTCCAAAAGATAGCTTGTTCAAAGCTTCCAGTCTGTTCTTGTTCATCCGCTTCATGTAACCCCTCAGGTCGGGGTAATCTCTACGGTTTGGGGACTCGGTCCATGGAGGGATCCAAAGGTCAAACACAAAATGACATGCCAATTTCATGGCTTCAGCATACACCAGCTGGTTTATGCAGAACGAAACCCTGCGACTGAGTGCTCCTGTGCACACGATATGGCTAGCATGCAGCGCAGCCACGCAGGTATCCCTGGCAGTGTCGTACCTCGCACCGAACTGCATAACGTCAGACTCGGCGATCATTGTAGCCGCCTGAATCAAGTTCTGCCTGTACAGGCACACCGTAGCTATACGGTCCATCTTGTATTTCTCCACTGTGTCCTGTATCTGCTTGGTACTACGTGTGCGGGTCACACGTTCGGGGAATTCCGATTCCATGACCACACACCGATCGCCCCATGCCTCACTCACAAATCCCATAGTGTTGGTGTTCCACACGAAGCCACAGTTGTGTACAGCTTGGTACTTGATGGTGTCAACCTTGCCGCTGTTCAAGTCCCTGGTCACAACATCACTCTCGAGTACACTGGTGTCCAGGAGGTTCTTGAACGTATTGGGAATCACATTGGATTCCCTATCGACAGCCCTGACGCTCTTCTCATGGGTGATGTGCGCGTCATCGATTATGACCACACACGAGTCACGACTTTGCTTGTACTTGAAGGCTTGCGGGGTGAAAGACGTCAGTGTCTCTATGCAACCTCTCACTTTCCTAAATTGATAGTTGAGCACGTTATTCGCGTAGCTCTTACCTTCTCCAGGGCCTGTGACGTTGAACAGCATAACCCGTTCTATTGTGTACCTGGGAGCCGTGTTGGTGATAATGTAGTTGAACGTTGTAGATGCCTGGAACAACCTACCCACTTGCAGAGTGTCACAGAACAAGTACCGTACCATTGTGCGGTCGTACACTTTAACAGGATTCAGTGCAGTGCAGTCTTCCGTGCAGTCGGCGAGATTATCCGGCTTGAGGTAAAACGACTCGTGGATCTCAGGGAGGCTGTGACCAAGAGACAGACTCATGTTCCTCATTCTGTTGTCTATCACGTCACTCGCACCTTCGTACAGTGAGCCCTTCTCGCCGATCGGGCGTTTGACCAGGATATTGAAGACCATATCAGCTATGCTCTCAAACTGCCTGGGTCCCGCATACTTCAGTTTCATTTCTTTGCTGAGACGCTCCAATTTACCCAGATGAGGATATAGACGCGCAAAGTAATAGCTGTGGTCGTCTTTGCTCACTTCGAAGGGGTGTCGGTCAGATATGTTGTAAAAACACGAGTAGGCGATCTGACATTCTCCACAGCACACACTGCTTCCGTCCTTGTTGTGAGTTTGCCTGCATTGACACTGTCCACTGTTCAATAAACAGGCGAGCTGTCGTGTCCTTCGCTTGCTCTTTATGTCACAAAGCACCTTGTCCAATTGGACCTTCATGATGGGCACGTGCCTGTGGATCAGTGACTTAACAAACAAGTCAGGGTTTTCACTATCGATGAGTTTCTCCAGAGAGTACCTGAATACCAACAGTCCTCCAGTTCTAACCTCGTCACTTCTCGAGGTATCACTCAGGTCACTGGTGAAGCTTTTCAGCCTTTTCACAAATTTCTTGTCCTCTGTGATGTTGGCGTTATATCCCGCTTCTACAACTTTATGTCTTAGCCACTGAGTCATTGTGAGTTGTGACATGAGTGAAAGGAACAACCGTTTCCCTGCTCCTTTGCTGGTAGTGTCCGTCATCCTACCGATAGAATTCTGCAGAACCTTGAGATTCAGATCCCTTATAGAGTCGGGTAAACCGACCACCTGTCTCCCCGACTGAGACGCTGGTGTGTACATGGAACCCTGTAGTTCCTTTACCTTCTTCTTGTCCACTTTGTCAGCAATCAGTGTGTCAGTCTGGATATCCACCCAGTCCGCGATGGCACCGAGCTCCCCCCCGTTGTCTCGCATGAGTATCATTGCGTTGTTCAGCGAGGACGCCCTTTTCCTAACCAATTGTAGTCGCATGAATGCTTTGAACGCCTCATCCAGTGCTTTGTTGGCTACTGTTGGCTCGGAGGAGGACCGATTATCGTTGTCGTCATCGTGTCTGAACACGTCCATGTCGACACTCATATCCATGAGACTTAACAGTTGGCTGCCGGAAACGTAGTCGTCGACATTACATGAGTCCTGTCCTCTAGAAGACTGCACGTCTGTTTCACAGCACTCCCCGGTGTTCATGTTCAACACAAAGCAGAATAAGCGCCCGTGGGCGAAGTCCTCTCTGATGGGAGGTGACATGCTGCGAAAGTCAGGGTTCTCCAGAGTAACTTGCAGCAACTCCCCTTTGCAGCAATATGTCAGATATAAGAGGAATTGAAAGGTTGCTTTGTTTTCTGGTGACAACGCACGGAAGGACAACTCAGACGCCTTGTCTTGGAATATGTCGTTGTCAACCGCAACAAACAATGCTGCCCTGTTTGGAGGCACTGTGACACTTTGCACCACGGCTGTATTCTCCTCTCTGTGTGGCAGTACATCGTTACTTAAGGTGGTGACACTCACAGCTTTCTTAGCAGCTGCCATTGTTGCACAGTTAGGCTGATCTGCAGTCTACACACGTTCAGCACTACTACCATCTGGAGATTTGTGCTCAGTGTAGGGTTGGGACTACTATACTATACGATTTCACAGGTGGTTAGACAGTGTGTTTGTGGCTGGATGTGCCTCCTCCTTCAGCTGTGTGTCTTATGATCCTCTTCCAGTTGACTGAGATAAGCCACACCTCTGTTGTGGTATGTCAGCTATGACCTTTCTTTTTTTTTCCTTAACAAGATTGGGGAGATGTTAGGCTCTCAATAAATACAGGTTGGAAAACAAAAACAAAAAGACAAGTGGTCTTGAGGTCAGTGATCACTGAGCTTAACTGTTCCAATGATAGGTCTCCTGAGATCCTGAGTCATGAACAAAGCGGTGCCCTTCGGGGACCTTTTTCCTGACATCTACCCTGAGTGCAGAGCCGTCATTCCTGAGCTCGAACCTAACCTGGTCGGGGTGATGATCAAATCTGTCATGTTTCACAGGCAGGATGAGGCGCTCCTATGCAGAGGAATGGTGGTGCACGCCCAACCGCATATAGGCCACATCTACACCACTGTGAACGTCAAAGTTACTGGTTTAGCTCCTGTTGTTGGCTATGACCTAGACTTGATTCACGAACAGGACGGGGAGGAAGAAACCTGGGATCTGGTAGAGAAAAAGTGGTCCAAGTACTTTTCTGCTAAGCCGGTGTACATTGACGTCGTCCACGATGACATTAAGCGAGAAGTAAATGCGCAGGTTTTCCCACTCAAAAGTATATCCTTGGCCAAAAAGTACATGGAAAGCGTGAGGGGCGCGCTGACTTTCGGAGACTTCTGTCCCAATGCGGGCTACTACGTTACTCGAGATGGTAACACGCCTGCCCTATGCTCTGGTGTTATGTTTGGTAGGGTGTATTTCATACCTGCTGAGAAGCTGAACCAGCCGATCGTAGCAGCCTCCGATCTCATCTACGATCATGACAGATCTGAAGTTGAGGCCAAATTGTTTGACAGTAAACACATGCCCTATTTCTACAAGGCGGCGTGTCTGGATATCGAGACTGTGTTTGACCAAGCGTACAGGGATGCCTCCCTACGGTGCGAGTCCTTTGCTTACAGGTTTCCCTACTGCACCGAGCGTGTGGTTGCAGAAATGATGGAATACAGGAAGAAGCTGGTTCACATTGTAGACACTGGCAGAGTGCAATTGTCAAAACACAGTAGGCGCGTGTTGATCCCCAGTGTGGCACCAGACATGCCAGGTCAGCAGCATGAGATCACTTGCGTGTCTCTTGTTACGCTCAACTCCTATATCCCCAAGACCTCGCCAGAGCACCACAGGAAGACGTTGATAGTTATCTATAACAAACGTAAGGTGTCACAGAACATTTACCCAGAGGCTGACCATGAACTTGCCAAATGTGCCGGTATAGACGATGTCAAAAGGATTGTAGTTTATCCATGCAATGGTGAACTGGCAGTCCTGGAGAAAATGATCCAACTTCTTTATCAGCATGGGATAGAACTACTCTACGTCTACAACGCAGAATTTGATGTGAGAGTGATCGAGCAGCGAGTGCATTTCTACGCGGAATCAAACTACGCTAAAGCTCTCGACCAGGCCACTGGAAGGCGATGTTCCTTGATATTGCAAGCCTGGCATGGCCTCTTTGTGAACACGGCCCTCGCAAAGGACACTGCACCATTCTTGCAGTTTGAAAACGTACGTTACTTGGAAATGTACAAGAAGATGCTCACGAGTATAGGCTCCCTGTTACAGAACGGATCTTTGACTGACTACAAGCTTCAACAGATATCTGAACACATTGAAAAATTCAACAAAGAGAAAGCCAAGCTGGGCCACTTCAAGATGAACAGCTGTGGCATGAACATCATAGATTTGTACAGAATGACAGGGACACGAGAGGTCAAGTTTGCGTGCACCAGCATGAAGTTGAACGACGTAGCGCCATTTGTCATTGCCAAAGCCAGGGAGCTGCACGCAAAACCTCCGAAAGATGCTAGAAAGCTTTGCAAGGTGGCAGATGTGGGCTACTCTAAGATGGATGAGATGATTAGAATGGGGGGTAAGAGTCTCTTCGCCGTGCTCGTCTACAACTTGGTCGACTCACAGCTGTGTGCGAGGTTGGCTAAAGTTCTCAACCCCGTCTCAGCTCTGTTCCATAGATGTAGGACCACTCTCAACATAGATGTAGTGGTGCACGGAAGAGGGGATACCTTTGGCGGCTTTGTGCAGAGCATTCACTCGGTTCAAATCCCTCAGATGAAACTTACACTGGACACTCACAGAGTCAAGGCCGGACCCGTGGGTATGAAACTGAAGAGTCGATTGCGATGGGATCCACAGCTCGACTGTGACAACGGAGAGAGTGACAAGTGGAAAGGAGGGGCTGTATGTGATCCTCTTACTGGGCTACACTACTCTGGACCCGGTATGGGACTGGAGCTTTCATTTGACTTCTCAAGTATGTATCCCTCCATCATGTGCGCTCTCAACATCTCTCCCGAAACCACCATCCCCTGGCCTCCCTCCAAATTCCCCCACGACCTATCTGGCTGGGTGTGTTACAGCTGGGAAGCTGAAGGATTCCAGTACGCCTCGCTCATCCTCAAGTACGACCGCGACCGGGGTACATTTGTTCGTGCCCCGGCTATATTCGCTTCTTCCGTAGAGTACTATTTGAACCAAAGAGCTGAATTCAAAAGGAAATTGATGAACCTTGACATCAGCAAAGCCGAGCGAGTGTACTACAAGATGCAGGAGGCAGAGTGTAAAGTGTTGGCCAACTCCTTCTATGGAACAGCTCCTCACCCCTGCGGACCTCTCATATCTGGCCACGGTAGACATCAGATTTCTGTGGTAAACAGCTGTGTTTCAAACTTCTACCAGCACCGCTGCCCTGTCATCTATGGAGACACTGACAGCGTCATGGTCTCTGTTGGCTACGGACCCGATGATGTTGTACCCGAAAGCAACGTGTCCAATGTCCAGTATCTCGAAAGAGGTAGCCACGGAGCCGGCCGGGACACAGATGAGCTCCTCAGGGACTTTGGCCGTAGAGCCCGTGCTGCTATAAGTGACAAGTTTGAGCAGGCCGGTGAGCAGGTGTCTGCATTTCTCAACTATGTGCACACAGCCTTGGTGGAGGACACTCTCAAGAGGATGTATGTGATAGGCAGAGGCAACACGGCCCAACATGTAGTCAGAGACCCGCGGGGAACGTTCACCAAGGAAGGCTACCCGGTCTATGTTGCCAGTGTCCCTGAGTCTAAAGAATTGGTCGACGTGACCGGGCCCTTTGTCAGAGACAGGAGAGTGAAGCTAGAATATGAAAACAGTTGCTCCGTTTACTGCCACATAGCTAAGAAGACCTACGTGGCTCTCACTCACACCCTCGATGATCAAGGCCGCCTGTCTTCGGTCTCCGTGAAGGTCAGGGGGCTGTCAGCCTTCAAGAGTATGCGCTCGCCCTGCGATTCAGCTGTTACTGACACCTTCATAGCATGCGTCCTGAGGGGAGACTGTATCAAGCTGGAGAGGGACAGAATCTCATGCTTTTCTACGTCTCCGTGGCATCAGCTCAAATCTGGAGATGTAATCTTGTATCTGGCTCACCAGCCCCTCGTTGACAGCCTTGGCAGGTGGTTGGAAGTGGATCGAGCTAGCGCTTTTCTCATCTCGCACAGAGTGGACAATGTTACGGTGTTGCAGCTGGACTCTGGTTTTTCAGCGGTGTCCACAACACTCATCCCGATGCAGGGATGCGAGTCCGGGTCAAGAGATACTCTCACGGTGAGAACACTCTACAAGGAAGGGAAATACTGCATGAACCACATGTTCTCTCACTCTGAAGCGATACTGAGAGACCTGCTCACCTGCAAAGGGTCTGAAATGATCGCTTCCAAGATGGCAGCAGGGTTCTTCCCTTGGAGCAGTCTCATCAAATCATCAAAAAACAAGCACTTCAGTCAGCAAACGCTGGACAGATTGAAAGTGAGCAACTCCAGTGTGAAAACCACCTACGTAGAAATTGTAAAGACATGGCTTCAGGACATTACAGGACTCTCTGTTAAGCCCGTTGAGTGCCATGAGTTTCACAAGTGCAACCCCTGTGAAGCCACTTTTTACAGATATCCTTTAAACCTCCGGGCAAACACAGGGTGCATCACGGTCATGTTTGGAGGCTCGCTCATTTGCGAGGTCGACCGCTCCAAATGTCGCAATGACCCCCACAGAGATACAAAGAATGAACATGACTGTGGATCTGACGACGTCAACAGTGACGGCGGCTCAGACAGTTGTGACAAACAGCAAGGAGTAACCAACCTCCAACCCGGAGACACTGTAACGGAGCTCATCCCTCACCCCTACCAGCCTTTCAACAAATGCTTTTCCAACTCTAGGGTCCTGATAGCTCACCGGGTAGACAGTGACTTGGTCAATCGATCTGGGAAACTGGTGGCTCACTGCATCATTGATTACTGTCTACCTCGCTACATGTACAGCAATGCTCTGGGGCCCTGTAACCTGGATGACTGCAAGCAGCACCTGCTCACCACCATCACCTCAATCAGACAAAGGTTGCAAAGGGCAACCATGGCATTCAACTCGATTATGAACAACTGCCCTGAACACATGATCCCTGCTAGCGGGACCCACGAGTTGAATATCCTAAAGACAAACAGGGAGAATGTGACTCGTCTAGCGGGTGAGAAACTACAGACCTGTATCAAGGTAATCACTGAAGACATGTCACTAGAACCGCTTGATGTCTACAGAAATCTGAGTATCTTGCTCGGTAAGAGGCTTAGCGAGGCGATAACAGAAGGTACAGTGTCAATTCAAGATGATGTAGCGCTCCCACCCTGCTCAGAGACCGACATTACGCTTTCAGTGCCCACTGTCATGTTGGCAGACGCGGGTATCACCTCCTCCACTGGTAGGCTTTGTATAGCAAGAAGCGGGCTGTGTGAGAGGACTCTAGTTGACCTGGCTGGACTTTTGTATCAGACCATCCTCATGTTACAGATACACACTCCTGCAGCATGCAGCTCACCCGCTATTATGTATCCCGAGTCTGTCCTCTGTATCATGCCCTACTCTTGTGCTGACGAGACCCTCATGCAAGCATGGATCAAGACCTTCAAGGAGAAGAAATGGCTCAAAGCCATGCCGATGAAGCTTGGCAAAAGGCCGCGTAGAAACATTGACAACAGGGAAGTGAAGTATCATTGTACAGGCTGTAAAAACTTCTACAGGGACCTATTTGCCAATCAGGTCCCGGGTCACAGGCTTATTCAGCACGTCTATAACGAGCACAAGAGGCGAAAGATAGGACTGTGTGTGAAGGAAAAACGGTGGTTGTCCTGATTCTAACTTTGGTTACATTTTTCTTAGGTAGAAACGAAACAAATCTGCATATATATACAATTCCCTACATTTTACCCATCACACAAACGCTGCAGACTAACTTGTGACCTGAGCTACACTGGTTCAAGATGTCTTTCAGTCAGAAGGATTACATTTTCTCCCACACCATCACCAGGCCCAGCGAGGCCCATCAGCCTGCAGTTTTCAAAATCAACTTGCAAAGCCTCATTCCGTCAGGAAACTCCAGCACTCTATTCATGATCGACGCCATGAGCCTTACTGCATACAAGCAAGGAACCTTTCAAAAAATACCAGTCAAGTTCGCTGTCCTGGACAACAACAACAAACGGGTACTGACAAACGATCTGGGCACGCTGTCCTCGGAATGGCAGGTTGACATTAACGGTGGGTCCCGTGTGAAGATAGCAGGCACAGAGACAATACCTTTCAGTCGCACACTACATGTGTACGACGAAGAAAACAGGCAGGCTCTTGTCAATGTCTTGGCCTTCATGATGTCTAACAGCCTTTGGGTGTCAGACAGGGCAAGAGGAGCTTTCGAGGTCCTCGAAGGCAGCACCCGAGGGGAGTTTAAATTCACCTGTGACATGTGTTCACAAGTCGGCGTAGCTTGCATTACAAACGGAACCGGTGGACTTTCCTCGTTCTCTTTCCCACTATGTGTGGACGGCTATGTGTGCATACCTTCCCAACAACCCTGTGCTGACAAGGATTACGAGGCTCTCGGACACATTGTAGCTCTCTTACGATCAGCTTCCTTGGACAGCCTTGACATGTTACAACAAGACACTAAAAGGCTCGCCACCCACCAATCTGTTCAAGGCTTAGACTACAAATCTTTTCTTCGTAAACGCAGTCACAGAGGGCACATTGTAATCCCGCATGCAGTGATGAAATGTATCGCATCACTGTACCACACAATGAGTGACTACGCTGACAACTTTGCCATTGTAGATGAAAAAACACTCAACATCAAAGTCTTAATCGAGAGCCCTTCGGAAAACATTGGTGAAATCAACGGGCGTTTGTCCTTCACCATTATCTACGGACAAACTCTTTCCGACGTTTACAACAAAGTCAGCCATGGCTTGTATCATGCGGACAGATGTGAGCATAGCGAAGACCTGACAAGTCTAGTCGATACTACACAGTTGAGCAATGATGTGTTGATCAGAAGGACACAGTTGAGTTTTATGATGAATGATGATATGTCTTTTGAGGACTGGTATCGCTTCTACTATGACTGCCAACCATAAAGTAATCAATGTTGTGGTGTAATGTATGGTATAATGTATGTGAATAAAACGACATCTGAAACACATCACCAGTCTTTACATTTTTATTGAGTGGTGTCAACACTTGTACTTGTACTTGAACACTGTACCTAAAGCATAAACGCTTACAAGTTCACATACTCTTTACATGTCTTGCATGCATGGGACGCTCCGGTTCACTTGCATCACGCAAGAATGCAGAGTTGGTCATGAAGCGTACCCCATCAACCCTACAGATGTGTGACAGTAGACTTGTGAGTTCTGAGAAACGTACACCCGATCCAAGTATGAAGCCCGATTTATCAAATGTCACTTTCAACCTCAGCCCCTTGGCACTTACAATCTCAAACAGGTATCCCAGACTATCATCATCTACACAGTGAATTACTGCTGCTGGGTCTGCGTAGAGTCTTCCCCTCTTTTGTAGATATTGTATTATGAGGTGAGGTTCGGAAGCTCCCCACCATCCGCCTTTCAGCAACTCTATAACGCTGCATATCTCTTCCACTACATGTGTCAGTGAAAAGTATTCGGGATTGGAAGGTATCGTTGTAGGTCTGGGTAGCAAGTGTGTGAGGGTTTCACGGGCCAGCTTTCTCAGCATCTCGATCGGACTCGAAAAATCCCCTTCTACCAAATCACTGCATATGTAGCGTCCTTGCCGGATAAGCAAAGGAAATGACAGTACACCATTCTCGGTCTTCGCTGTGAAAGAACATACTCCTCCGGGTGTGTCACCAAAGTATGCTGAGACTACAATATCCCCAACGCGACGTCTCTTAGACGTATCCATGAATGTCCTGATTGACTCTTCTGGCACCGAGCCCCACCAGCGCTCACCCAGCCAACTGACAAATGATTCCCATGATTCCTTCAATAGTGACCAATAGAGTTTATTTTCTACAACCTCCTCTTCAACCTTGTCTTCGCAAACCCCCTCTGCGAGATCTATCTCATTGTTGAAAAGCTCGTAGTGGTTCACAAGCCTGGTATCCTCAGAATCGGTTTCACTGCTATCCTCCAAGTCACCTGCAGTTTCAAGGCTATCACCATGGGTGTAACACTCTTCATTTTCAACAATGTACTCTTTTACGTATCTCTTTGATAGCAAGCAGTGGCGATTATACTCTTCAACAGGATTATTCTCTCGAGCTTCATCATCACTAAAGTGTCCTTCGATATCTAGGTCTGTAATGTCACTGTGACAATCGTCGGACTCGCGGTGTCTCGGAGGACCGTCGGGATATTGGTGCCAGTCAGCTTCATGGTCACTGGTGTCCTCCAAATCCCCCGGAGGTTGATGTCCATCAGAATGGACATCTAGGTCTGTAATGTCACTGTGGCAATCGTCGGACTCGCGGTGTCTCGGTGGACCGTCGGGATATTGGTGCCAGTCAGCTTCATGGTCACTGGTGTCCTCCAAATCCCCCGGAGGTTGATGTCCATCAGAATGGACATCTAGGTCTGTAATGTCACTGTGGCAATCGTCGGACTCGCGGTGTCTCGGTGGACCGTCGGGATATTGGTGCCAGTCAGCTTCATGGTCACTGGTGTCCTCCAAATCCCCCGGAGGTTGATGTCCATCAGAATGGACATCTAGGTCTGTAATGTCACTGTGGCAATCGTCGGACTCGCGGTGTCTCGGTGGACCGTCGGGATATTGGTGCCAGTCAGCTTCATGGTCACTGGTGTCCTCCAAATCCCCCGGAGGTTGATGTCCATCAGAATGGACATCTAGGTCTGTAATGTCACTGTGGCAATCGTCGGACTCGCGGTGTCTCGGTGGACCGTCGGGATATTGGTGCCAGTCAGCTTCATGGTCACTGGTGTCCTCCAAATCCCCCGGAGGTTGATGTCCATCAGAATGGACATCTAGGTCTGTAATGTCACTGTGGCAATCGTCGGACTCGCGGTGTCTCGGTGGACCGTCGGGATATTGGTGCCAGTCAGCTTCATGGTCACTGGTGTCCTCCAAATCCCCCGGAGGTTGATGTCCATCAGAATGGACATCTAGGTCTGTAATGTCACTGTGGCAATCGTCGGACTCGCGGTGTCTCGGTGGACCGTCGGGATATTGGTGCCAGTCAGCTTCATGGTCACTGGTGTCCTCCAAATCCCCCGGAGGTTGATGTCCATCAGAATGGTGGGACAACTCTTCATGTTCATCACTGTCCTTTCCCCAGTATTCGTCATCATATGCACACATTGTGTAATCATAGCAAATTGATGTTGGTGACAGTGAAACAATCTCAGAAGGAGAATCAGAATCAGGATAGTCAGAATGTGAGGTCAGACACCTGGATGTTTCTGCTGTAACACTGTTCTCGCCTCCATCTACCTTGCAGTAGCCATGACAAGACTGCTTCTGAGGACTTGTGACACAAATAACCGTCTCATAATGGCTGCAACGATTCTCCAAATAAATCCCCTGTTTGGAGATCTGTAAACCGTTACAACTGTATTGAAGCCAACGGTTGGTGTAGTATGTGTATATGCTGACACCCAAATAATCAGATGTTGCCTGAATTTCCACCTCTGTCGCCCACCTACCTAGAGAGCTCATTCCAGATTTTATAATGTAGTCTGATACCGATAGGTAACCCCTTCTCAAAATACTGACATATGCAGCTTCATTACTTTGCACGTGATTCACCACAGCTTTTCTAATTGTCCCGTGATGCTCTCCAGTGCCACTCACAGCGACGCTGACTGCTCTAAAGAAGCAATTCCCGTCGCCTTCTATCTTCACATTCTTGCAAGGAGCTCCTAATACACAAGCATCTGTGAATATACTATACTGCTGTCTGCAATCAACTTTAAGCTTTCTGCATAGTTGTAACGCAACCGCAGCTCTAACAGGGTCAAACTGTAGCTTTTTACCTGTATTCTCATTAACAAACTCAATGTCTGAATCATCACTATTATTCATTATGAGTCTTTCCCACAGTGAATTTCAGATTTTCATGTATAAAAAAAATCATTAGTATTTTTTTTGTCTGATTCAGATATCATGTTGCTTCCCTGCCTAAGAACCTGGTGACCCGGTTGTGGACTGTTGACATTTGGGTGTGGATTTTAAAAACACCCCCCATTTTGTCGGGCTGCCATCCTACTTGCCATGAGTTACCGTTGAAACATTTTCATTATCCCTTGTGTTGTCCTCACATTAAACAGACATCCCTTGTCTCCTAGGGTCACATTGTCCCCAATGATTGATCCCGCTGTCCTGATATTACGATTGCCACACACACACACACAGACAAGCATGCAGGAACGTACGCAGGGGCTCATCCCGATATACACGCGCGTGGGGTCGGGGGGGGGGGGGGGGGGGGGGGGGGGGGGGGATTATTATTATAAAAAAATTATTATTATAATTATTACTATTATAAAAAAATATCCCATACCTTTATCTTTATTATCTCATATTTATATTGTACAGCTTACACAGAAACATGACCAATTACAAGTTATGTGTATATGGATAGATGGATAGATAGATGGATGGATAGATAGATAGATAGATAGATAGATAGATAGATAGATAGATAGATAGATAGATAGATAGATAGATAGATAGATAGATAGATAGATAGATAACGTGGTCACCAATCAATCACTCTGGTCACCAATCAATCTGGTCACCAATCAATCAATCAATCAATCCAGTTCCAAATTCCCAGCAGCACACTCACCGCAGTATGGAAGCGAACAGCTTTTGCATATATATTTGATAGATAGATAGATAGATAGATAGATAGATAGATAGATAGATAGATAGATAGATAGATAGATAGATAGATAGATAGATAGATAGATAGATAGATAGATAGATAGATAACGTGGTCACCAATCAATCACTCTGGTCACCAATCAATCAATCAATCAATCAATCCAGTTCCAAATTCCCAGCAGCACACTCACCGCAGTATGGAAGCGAACAGCTTTTGCATATATATTTGATAGATAGATAGGGGCGGCAGTGGCTCAGGTGGTAGAGCGGGTCGTCCAATGATCAGAGGGTTGGCGGTTCGAATCCCGCTCTGTCCCGGTTGCTGCCGTAGTGTCCTTGGGCAAGACACCTTACCCACCTTGCTCCTGATGGGTCGTGGTTAGCGCCTTGCATGGCAGCTTCCGCCGTCAGTGTGTGAATGTGTGTGTGAATGGGTGAATGTGATGTACTGTAAAGCGCTTTGGGTATCGTTACAGGTATAGTAAAGCGCTATATAAATACAGGCCATTTACCATTTACCATTTAGATAGATAGATAGATAGATAGATAGATAGATAGATAGATAGATAGATAGATAGATAGATAGATAGATAGATAGATAGATAGATAGATAGATAGATAGATCACCAATCAATCAATCTGGTCACCAATCAATCAAAAAATTATTATTATTATAAGAAATATCCCATA
Organism: Trachurus trachurus; assembly: GCF_905171665.1. NCBI lineage: Eukaryota > Metazoa > Chordata > Actinopteri > Carangiformes > Carangidae > Trachurus > Trachurus trachurus. The sequence goes on from NC_139905.1 coordinate 29,811,000, forward strand.
CCTTTATCTTTTTTTATCTCATATTTTTATTGTACAGCTTACACAGAAACATGATCAATGACAAGTTATGTTTAGATAGATAGATAGATAGATAGATAGATAGATAGATAGATAGATAGATAGATAGATAGATAGATAGATAGATAGATAGATAGATAGATAGATAGAGTGGTCACCAATCAATCACTCTAGTCACCAATCAATCTGGTCACCAATCAATCAATCAATCAATCAATCAAGTTCCAAATTCCCAGCAGCACACTCACCGCAGTATGGAAGCGAACAGCTTTTGCAGATATATTTTTTACACCCGCAGCACAAAGTGTAGGTTTTGTTGTCCTTTTTCCGCGGGCAAAACTGACACCTCTTCCTCTTCCTCGCCCCCCCGGTGAGGTTATCTGCTCCTGCTCCTGCTCCTGCTCCTGCTCCTGCTCCTGCTCCTGCTCCTGCTCCTGCTCCTGCTCCTGCTGCTGCTGCTGCTGCTGCTGCTGCATCCTCACGTCCATCGCAAAATCTAGATCTAGCCCCCATCCGAATCCCTCGTACGATTGCTGCTGATGCTGTTGTACGGGGGAGACGCTCCCTCCTTTCTATCAATGGACTCACCAGCGCCTTTCCCAGCTGCTCGAGAAACACCCTCCTCTTGTTCCGCTTCTGAGACATCCAGTCAGGGTTCATTTCTCTCCATATCACGAAGGCGTTGTAGGCGGAAATGTCGATTATGTTGTGGAAAATGACCAAGGGCCAGCGAGCGGTCATCCTTCTACAGCTGTACGTTCCAATCACCTTGTCGAGGTTATCGACACCTCCTTTGTTGCAGTTGTAGTCTAGTATGATGACCGGCTTTCTGTCACGGCGATCGCTCACTCCGGCCTCCTCCGTGTGCTTCGTGCTGACCAGTATCACGTTTTTGTTTTTCTTGGGCACATAAGAAACCACAGCGGTGGTTGGCGTGAAGGCAAATTTCGACGAGAACACAGCTCTTCCCTTCGCCTGGAGCAGTTCAAGCGGAAGCTCGGGCTTGTTTTTTCGAATGGTGCCGACCATGGTCATCTTTCTTTTCAGCAACTGCTGTCCGAGTTCATAAGAGGTGAAGAAATTGTCACATGTGACATTGCGATCCCTCAGTCCCTCCGTGACATCGAGCACAACCCGCATCCCCTGGTTCTTTTCTGGACCTGGACCTTCTCTTCCTCTTCCTCTTCCTCTTCCTCTTCCTCTTCCTCTTCCTCTTCCTCTTCCTCTTCCTCGTTCTCCTACGCCGGTGGTGACGGTGGTGTCCGCGGAGGCGGCGGCGGCGGCGGCGGCGGTGCTGGTGCTGGCGCTGGCGCTGGCCTTCCCCGTATACACTTGCATCTTCCAAGCGTAACTGGATTTTGCATCACACGCCACCCATGACTTGATCCCATATTTTGCAGGCTTGCTGGGCATATACTGCCGAAAGGGACAGCGGCCTTTGAACGGAACCAGTTGTTCGTCCACCGTTACCTCAGGCCCTGGGTTGTAGAAGTACGGCAACCGACCCACCCACTCGTCCCAGACCTCTCTTATGGCCGCCAGTTTGTCAGTGGCACTTCTCGCGGGTCTCGACTCGCGGTCGTCAAATCTCAGCAGTCTGGAGTAGACGTGAAAGACTTTCAGCGGCATCGTGGCACGAAAGATGGCCCGTCCGCTCTCTGCGTCCCATAGACTAGCCGTGGCCTCACCTCGGGACCTGTAAACACCCGCTAAGAGCAGCAGCCCTACGTAGGCGCGAAGATCGGTGGCATCCATGGGTTTCCAGCCGTCGTCTCCGTATTTCCGACGCCCCTCCAAATTTGTCATCTTCAAGATTATAATTTCTATCAACGGAGTGATGAACATGAGAAATGTGGAGACAATGTCGTGGGCGAGGGAGAGTGAATATTCTGTCGGTCCCGGTGGGCCAGTTGTTGGCAGTGGTGGTGGTGACGGTGACGACGGCGGTGTAATGTTACTTTCCACCCTCCCGTCATTTCTACCCTGCTGCCGTTCATTGTATGCTATGGAGGACCATTTAATTTTGCCATTTTTTGAGAAAAAACCTTCTTCTTCTCTGTCCACTTCTTGTTCTTGTTCTTCTTGTTCTTGTTCTTCTTCTTCTTCTTCTTGTTCTTGTTCTTCTTCTTCTTCTTCTTCTTCTTCTTCTTCTTCTTCTTCTTCCCCGCGCTCTTCTCTTTCCACGAGTTCACTTTCTTCTCCTTCTTCTTCGCTGTCTTCTTCTTTTTCACTGTGTTCTTCTTCACTGTGTTCTTCTTCTTCACTGTGTTCTTCTTCTTCACTGTGTTCTTCTTCTTCTTCACTGTGTTCTTCTTCTTCTTCACTGTGTTCTTCTTCTTCTTCTTCTTCTTCTTCACCACTGTCTTCTTCTTCTTCACTGTGTTCTTCTTCTTCTTCTTCTTCTTCTTCTTCACCACTGTCTTCTTCTTCTTCACTGTGTTCTTCTATTCCTACTCTTACGTCTTCTTCCAATCCTCCACTTTCCTCTCCTTCAGACCATGACATATTGTGCTCTGGATTACATTCATCACAATCTTCTTCCTCAAACACATCCTCCACTTGTCCATCACCATCATCATCATCATCATCAAGGCATGCATTTGAAAGCATCTGTTTTAGACGGCCTAGAGCGCCTAATTCTTGACTCATGGCTACAGCGCAGTATTGTGGTGGTGTTGTTTTTGTTGTAATGTTTTGCTGTATTAGGACTAGGACTTGTAGTAGTACAACTTTGTTCCCATTAGCAAGGCAAGACAAGACAATAGGATATAGAAAGCCAATTTTATTTGTACAGCACTTAGAAGTTTCAAGCACAATGTGAGAAATCCAACATCATCATCATCATCATCATCATCATTATCATCATCATCATCATCATCATCATCATCACCACAGTCCACATTCTTCTTCTCCCTAGACATCAGTAAACTGTTCCTCAGCTTTTTTGTTTTGAGACATTAGAGGTGGGAATTATGGAGTCGACAAGTCTTCTCTGTGCCATGAATTTGTTCTGCTCTGTCACTGAACCAGGTGCAATCACTCATTAGCTCACCTTCCTGACTAAACTGCTGTGCTGATTGGACTCAACTGGTTTAGTGGAGGAGGAGAAGAACAAACTCACGACATGGAGATGACTTGATGTCTCCACTTGTCCTTTTCCTACAACAAACCTTTATTTCACATGCTGAGATTTACATCAGATTTCTGTGAATCAGACCTCAGTTGAGTGGTTTGAAAGCAGTTCTTCTGTAATGTGTTTGTGCACTCCAAAACTCCAATACTCATCCCCCTCCCGGCAGTTTTTTGGTCTGTTGTGCAGTCAACTGACAGAGTTGTAGCTAGCTACAGACATTTGTTTCTGTTTTGTTTGTTTTGTCTTGTAATTTCAGTGTATGTTTCTGCACACCCACACAAACACAGAGTGCTTCCTCAATCAGCAGATGCCGTCACTGCCGACACTGTCTCAGCAGTGATAATTTTTGCAGTGGCTCTTGGGGCAGTTGATATTGTGGTGCTCAGATTTCTGTGAAGCAGATCTCAGTGGATTGTTTCTTTCTTCTTTGTCCTTCCTCTGTGAGTCTGTGCCAGTGTCTGCTGTTTGCTCTGTGAGTGAGCTCTGTAGCTGTGAGCTTTCTCTATTCTCTGCCCTTCCTCTCTGTGTCTGTGTCCGTATCTGTGCCTCTGTCTGCAGTTTGCTTTGTGAGTGAACTGTGTAACTGTGAACTTTCCCGCTTCTCTGTTCTTCATCGCTGAGTCTGGATCTGTGCCTGTGTACGCAGTTTGCTCTGTGAGTGAGCTCTGTGCCTGTGAGCTTTGTCTGTCCTTCCTATCTGTATCTGTGTCCGTATCTGTGCCTCTGTCTGCAGTTTGCTCAGTGAGTGAGGTGACCTCTGTAACTGTGAACTTTCTGTCTTCTCTGTCCTTCCTCTCTGTATCTGTGTCTGTATCTGTGCCTGTGTTTGCGGTTTGCTCAGTGAGTGAGGTGACCTCTGTAACTGTGAACTTTCTGTCTTCTCTTTCCTTCCTCGCTGTGGCTGTGTCCGTATCTGTGCCAGTGTCCGCAGTTTGCTCTGTGAGTGAGCTCTGTGCCTGAACTTTGACTGTGAACTTTCCCTCTTCTCTGTCCTTCCTCTCTGAGTCTGTGTGAGCTCTGTGTCTGAACCTTCTGTCTTCTCTGTCCTTCCTCTCTGGGTCTGTGTCCATAGCTGTGCCTGTGTTCGCGGTTTGCTCAGTGAGTGAGGCGACCTCTGTAACTGTGAACTTTCCGTCTTTTCTGTCCTTCCTCTCTAAGTCTGAGTCTGCAGTTTGCTCTGTGAGTGAGTTCTGTAACTGTGAACTTTCCCTCCTCTCTGTCCTTCCTCGCTAAGTCTGTGGCCCTATCTGTGTCTGTGTTTGCGGTTTGCTCAGTGAGTGAGGCAACCTTTGTAACTGTGAACTTTCCCTCTTCTCTGTCCTTCCTCGCTGGGTCTGTGTCCGTATCTGTGGCTGTGTTTGCGGTTTGCTCAGTGAGTGAGGCGACCTCTGTAACTGTGAACTTTCCCTCTTCTCTGTCCTTCCTCTCTGAGTCTGCTTGTGTGTGTCTGTGAGCTTTCTCTGTTCTCTGTCCTTCCTCTCTGTGTCTGTGTCCGTATCTGTGCCCATGTCTGCAGTTTGCTTTGTGAGTGAGCTCTGTGCCTGCGAGCTTTGTCTGTTCTCTGTCCTTTCTCTCTGCATCTGTGTCCCTATCTGTGCATGTGCCTGTGGTTTGCTCTGTGAGTGAGCTCTGTGACTGAACTTTCTGTCTTCGCTGTCCTTCCTCTCTGGGTCTGTGTCCATATCTGTGCCTGTGTTCGCGGTTTGCTCAGTGAGTGAGCTCTGTGCCTGCGAGCTTTGTCTGTTCTCTGTCCTTCCACTCTGAGTCTGTGTCCGTATCTGTGCTTGTGTGCACCAGTTTGCTCTGTGAGTGAGGCAACCTCTGTAACTGTGAACTTTCCCTCTTCTCTGTCCTTCCTCTCTGTATCTGTGTCTGTATCTGAGCCTCTGTCTGCAGTTTGCTTTGTGAGTGAGCTTTGTAACTGTGAACTTTCTCTCATCTATATCCTTCCTCGCTGTGTCTGTATCTGAGCCTCTGTCTGCAGTTTGCTCTGTGAGTGAGTTCTGTAACTGTGAACTTTCTGTCTTCTCTGTCCTTTCTCTCAGTATCTGTGTCTGTATCTGAGCCTCTGTCTGCAGTTTGCTTTGTGAGTGAGCTTTGTAACTTTCAACTTTCTCTCTTCTCTTTCCTTCCTCGCTGAGTCTGAGTCTGAGTCTGCAGTTTGCTCTGTGAGTGAGTTCTGTAACAGTGAGCTTTCCCTCCTCTCTGTCCTTCCTCTCTGGGTCTGTGTCCGTATCTGTGCCTGTGTTCGCGGTTTGCTCAGTGAGTGAGCTCTGTGCCTGCAAGCTTTGTCTGTTCTCTGTCCTTCCTCTCTGAGTCTGTGTCCCTATCTGTGCGTGTGCAGCAGTTTGCTCTGTGAGTGAGGCAACCTCTGTAACTGTGAGCTTTCTGTCTTCTCTGTCCTTCCTCGCTGAGTCTGTGGCTCTATCTGTGCCTGTGTTTGCGGTTTGCTCAGTGAGTGAGGAGACCTCTGTAACTGTGAACTTTCTGTCTTATCTGTCCTTCCTCTCCGTATCTGTGTCTCTATCTGAGACTCTGTCTGCAGTTTGCTTTGTGAGTGAGCTTTGTAACTTTCAACTTTCTCTCTTCTCTTTCCTTCCTCGCAGAGTCTGAGTCTGCAGTTTGCTCTGTGAGTGAGTTCTGTAACAGTGAGCTTTCCCTCCTCTCTGTCCTTCCTCTCTGGGTCTGTGTCCGTATCTGTGCCTGTGTTCGCGGTTTGCTCAGTGAGTGAGCTCTGTGCCTGCGAGCTTTGTCTGTTCTCTGTCCTTCCTCTCTGAGTCTGTGTCCCTATCTGTGCGTGTGCAGCAGTTTGCTCTGTTAGTGAGCTCTGTGACTGAACTTTCTGTCTTCTCTGTCCTTCCTCGCTGGGTCTGTGTCCATATCTGTGCCTGTGTTTGCGGTTTGCTCAGTGAGTGAGCTCTGTGCCTGCAAGCTTTGTCTGTTCTCTGTCCTTCCTCTCTGAGTCTGTGTCCCTATCTGTGCGTGTGCAGCAGTTTGCTCTGTGAGTGAGCTCTGTGACTGAACTTTCTGTCTTCTCTGTCCTTCCTCGCTGGGTCTGTGTCCATATCTGTACCTGTGGTTGCGGTTTGCTCAGTGAGTGAGGCGACCTCCGTAACTGTGAACTTTCTGTCTTCTCTGTCCTTCATCGCTGAGTCTGTGTCTGTATCTGAGCCTCTGTCTGCAGTTTGTTTTGTGAGTGAGTTTTGTAATTGTGAACTTTCTCTCTTCTATATCCTTCCTCGCTGTGCCTGTATCTGTGCGTGGGCCTGCTGTTTCCTCTGTGACTGAGCATTCTCTCTTCTCTGTCCTTCCTTGCTGAGTCTGAGTCTGCAGTTTGCTCTGTGAGTGAGTTCTGTAACTGTGAGCTTTCCCTCCTCCTGTGTTCTTCCTCGCTGAGTCTGTGACTCTATCTGTGCCTGTGTTTGCGGTTTGCTCAGTGAGTGAGGAGACCTCTGTAACTGTGAACTTTCTGTCTTCTCTGTCCTTCCTCTCTGTATCTGTGCCTCTGTCTGCGCTTTGCTTTGTGAGTGAGCTTTGTAACTGTGAACTTTCTGTCTTCTCTGTCCTTCATCGCTGAGTCTGTGTCTGTATCTGTGCCTCTGTCTGCAGTTTCTTCTGTGAGTGAGTTCTGTAACTGTCAGCTTTCCCTCCTCTCTGTCCTTCCTCGCTGAGTCCGTATCTGTGCGTGTGTTTGCGGTTTGCTCAGTGAGTGAGGCGACCTCTGTAACTGTGAGCATTCTCTCTTCTCTGTCCTTCCTCTCTGAGTCTGTGTCTGTATCTGTACCTCTGTCTACAGTTTGCTTTTTGAGTGAGCTTTGTAACTGTGAACTTTCTCTGTTCTATATCCTTCCTCGCTGTGTCTGTGTCCATATCTGTGCCTGTGTTCGCGGTTTGCTCAGTGAATGAGGCGACCTCTGTAACTGTCAACTTTCTGTCTTCTCTGTCCTTCATCGCTGAGTCTGTGTCCGTATCTGTGCCTCTGTCTGCAGTTTCTTCTGTGAGTGAGTTCTGTAACTGTGAGCTTTCCCTCCTCTCTGTCCTTCCTCGCTGAGTCTGTGGCTCGATATGTGCCTGTGTTTGCGGTTTGCTCAGTGAGTGAGGCGACCTCTGTGACTGTGAACTTTCCCTCTTCTCTGTCCTTCATCGCTGAGTCTGTGTCTGTATCTGTACCTCTGTCTACAGTTTGCTTTTTGAGTGAGCTTTGTAACTGTGAACTTTCTCTGTTCTATATCCTTCCTCGCTGAGTCTGCAGTTGCTTTGTGAGTGAGCATTCTCTCTTCTCTGTCCTTCCTCGCCGAGTCTGAGTCTGCAGTTTGCTCTGTGAGTGAGTTCTGTAACTGTGAGCTTTCCCTCCTCTCTGTCCTTCCTCGTTGAGTCTGCAGTTTGCTCTGTGAGTGAGTTCTGTAACTGTGAGATTTCCCTCCTCTCTGTCCTTCCTCGCTGAGTCCCTATCTGTGCATGTGTTCGTGGTTTGCTCTTTGAGTGAGGCGACCTCTGTAACTGTGAACTTTCCCTCTTCTCTGTCCTTCCTCTCTGAGTCTGTGTTTGTATCTGTACCTCTGTCTACAGTTTGCTTTGTGAGTGAGCTTTGTAACTGTGAACTTTCTCTGTTCTATATCCTTCCTTGCTGTGGCTGTATCTGTGCTTGTGTCTGCAGTTTGCTTTGTGAGTGAGCATTCTCTCCTCTCTGTCCTTCCTCGCTGTGTCTGAGTCTGCAGTTTGCTCTGTGAGTGAGTTCGGTAACTGTGAGCTATCTCTCCTCTCTGTCCTTCCTCGCCGAGTCCCTATCTGTGCCTGTGTTCGCGGTTTGCTCAGTGAGTGAGGCGACCTCTGTAACTGTGAGCATTCTCTCTTCTCTGTCCATCCTTGCTGAGTCTGAGTCTGCAGTTTGCTCTGTGAGTGAGTTCTGTAACTGTGAACTTTCTGTCTTCTCTGTCCTTCCTCTCTGTATCTGTGTCCGTATCTGTGCCTCTGTCTGCAGTTTGCTTTGTGAGTGAGCTTTGTAACTGTGAACTTTCTCTCTTCTCTGTCCTTCCTCACTGGGTCTGTGTCCGTATCTGTGCCTGTGTTCGCGGTTTGCTCTTTGAGTGACGCGACCACTGTAACTGTGAACTTTCCCTCTTCTCTGTCCTTCCTCTCTGAGTCTGTGTTTGTATCTGCACCTCTGTCTACAGTTTGCTTTGTGAGTGAGCTTTGTAACTGTGAACTTTCTCTGTTCTAAATCCTTCCTCGCTGTGGCTGTATCTGTGCTTGTGTCTGCAGTTTGCTTTGTGAGTGAGCATTCTCTCCTCTCTGTCCTTCCTCGCTGAGTGTGCAGTTTGCTCTGTGAGTGAGTTCTGTAACTGTGAGATTTCCCTCCTCTCTGTCCTTCCTCGCTGAGTCTGTATCTGTGCATGTTTGGGGTTTGCTCTTCGAGTGAGGCGACCTCTGTAACTCTGAACTTTCCCTCTTCTCTGTCCTCTCTCGCTGAGTCTGAGTCTGCAGTTTGCTCTGTGAGTGAGTTCTGTAACTGTGAGCTTTCCCTCCTCTCTGTCCTTTCTCGCTGAGTCCCTATCTGTGCGTGTGTTCGCGGTTTGCTCTTCGAGTGAGGCGACCTCTGTAACTGTGAACTTTCCCTCTTCTCTGTCCTTCCTCGCTGAGTCTGAGTCTGCAGTTTGCTCTGTGAGTGAGTTCTGTAACTGTGAGCTTTCCCTCCTCTCTGTCCTTCCTCGCTGAGTCCCTATCTGTGCGTTTGTTCGCAGTTTGCTCTTCGAGTGAGGCGACCTCTGTAACTGTGAACTTTCCCTCTTCTCTGTCCTTCCTCTCTGAGTCTATGTTTGTATCTGTACCTCTGTCTACAGTTTGCTTTGTGAGTGAGCTTTGTAACTGTGAACTTTCTCTGTTCTATATCCTTCCTCGCTGTGGCTGTATCTGTGCTTGTGTCTGCAGTTTGCTTTGTGAATGAGCATTCTCTCCTCTCTGTCCTTCCTCGCTGTGTCTGAGTCTGCAGTTTGCTCTGTGATTGAGTTCTCTAACTGTGAGCTTTCCCTCCTCTCTGTATCTGTGTCCGTATCTGTGTCTGTGTCTGCAGTTTGCTCTGTGAGTGAGCTCTCTAACTGTGAACTTTCTCTATTGTTTGTCCTTCCTCGCTGAGTCTGAGTCTGTGCCTGTGTCAGAAGCTTGCTCTGTGACTAAACTTTGTCTCTTCTCTGTCCTTCCTCGCTGAGTCTGTGGCTGTTTCTGTGCTTGTGTCTGCAGTTTGCTTTGTGAGTGAGGCCAACTCTGTGCCTGTGAGCTTCCCCTCTTCTCTGTCCTTCCTCTTTCTGTTTGTTTGTGTTTTTGTTTTGTCATTTCATTTCAGTGCATGTTTCTGCACACAAACACAGAGTGATTCCTCAATCTGTAGATGCAGTCACTGCAGACACTGTCTCGGGCAGTGAAGAAAGGCAAGGAGGCAACAAACACAAAAGTCAATTTTATTTGTACAGCACTTACAAGTATCAACCACAATGTGACAAGTCCATCATCATCATCACCACCATTTTGTTTGTGTGCGCTGCTCAGAGTCCTGTGACTTGGAGCTGTTTCTTCCTCCATTCCATTCCGTTCCATTCCTTGTTGCTTTGCTTCAATAGTTGAGAGGAGAAAAAGTACTATGTATCTATCTATCTATCTGTCTGTCCTATTTCCGTTTGAAATTTCCATGTCAATTCATTGCAGTGCATGTTTTTGCACACAAACACAGAGCGATTCCTCATTGGTCGGGGTGGAACTATCCACCCCGACTGGGGCATCAACAGGATCAACAGGTGGGATGGGTACATCAGGGCCATCCATTTCCATTCCATCCACAGATCCAGGTGAGTTCCTTTCATCCACAGATCCAGGCGAGTCAATTTCCTCCACAGATCCAGGTGAGTCAATTTCCTCCACAGATCCAGGTGAGTTCCTTTCATCCACAGATCCAGGTGAGTCAATTTCCTCCACAGATCCAGGTGAGTCAATTTCCTCCACAGATCCAGATAAGTCTCCTTCCTCCACAGATCCAGGTAAGACTCCTTCCTCCACAGATCCAGGTAAGTCTCTTTCCTCCACAGATCCAGGTAAGACTCCTTCCTCCACAGATCCAGGTAAGACTCCTTCCTCCACAGATCCAGGTAAGTCTCTTTCCTCCACAGATCCAGGTGAGTCAATTTCCTCCACAGATCCAGGTGAGTTCCTTTCATCCACAGATCCAGGTGAGTCAATTTCCTCCACAGATCCAGGTGAGTCAATTTCCTCCACAGATCCAGATAAGTCTCCTTCCTCCACAGATCCAGGTAAGACTCCTTCCTCCACAGATCCAGGTAAGTCTCTTTCCTCCACAGATCCAGGTAAGTCTCTTTCCTCCACAGATCCAGGTGAGTCAATTTCCTCCACAGATCCAGGTGAGTTCCTTTCATCCACAGATCCAGGTGAGTCAATTTCCTCCACAGATCCAGGTGAGTCAATTTCCTCCACAGATCCAGATAAGTCTCCTTCCTCCACAGATCCAGGTAAGACTCCTTCCTCCACAGATCCAGGTAAGTCTCTTTCCTCCACAGATCCAGGTAAGACTCCTTCCTCCACAGATCCAGGTAAGACTCCTTCCTCCACAGATCCAGGTAGCTGTTTGTTCCTCCATTCCATTCCGTTCCATTCCTTGTTGTTTTGCTTCAATAGTTGAGAGGAGAATAAGTAGTATCTCTCCATTTGAGGAATCGCTCTGTGTTTGTGTGCAAAAACATGCACTGCAATGAAATGACATGGAAATTTCATTCAGCAGATCCTGTCACTTACCTGCAGCCTGTGCAGTTACTTGATGACTTGCTCACTCCACAACTTCTATACTCACCCTTTTTTTGCTCTATGCAATGACTTTCCAGCGAGGAGTTTGTGCAGGGAAAGGAGCCCAGAGAAGCCAAGCGCTGCTTTCCCTCCACTCTGACTGCAGCCTGTGCAGTTACTTGATGATTTGCTCACTCCACAACTTCTATACTCACCCTTTTTTTGCTCTATGCAATGACTTTCCAGCAAGGAGTTTGTGGGGGGAAAGGAGCCCAGAGAAGCCGAGCTCTGTGGGGTGGATCAACAGTGGCTGTTTGCAGCTCAGAGAGCAGTAGTCAGAGTTTCATTGTCCACACGCCTGATCTCCTCAAGACTCCATAAAACTTTTCCTCAGCTCTTTGTGGATTAGAGTTAGGTGGGATATGTGTAGTCATAAAACCATCTCTGTGCCATACATTTTTTTTTCTGCTCACACAATAAACCAGCTAAGTCCAATCAGCACAATTGTTTAGTCAGGAAGGTGAGCTAATCTGTGAATGCAACTGGTTCAGTGCATGAAGAGAACACATGTATGGCACGGAGACACCTTGTTGACTTCACAATTCCCACCTCCCACCACTCACCATTTTTGGTTGCATATCATACAGCAGGGGAGTTAATGTTCTCTTTTTTTTCTTCACAAGCTGAAGGAGCTGAGGCTTAGTTGGCTTTTGCATAGTGAATGTCCTGGCTCCCCAAGACTACATCAAACTTCTCCTCTTCTTTCTTTCAATCGTTTCTCAGCTGGCTTTGAACAGTGAATGTAGGTGCTGTCCACGCCGCCAGACCCGGCTGTAGAAACAAATTTTAAGAAAAACTATCAGTAAAACTATCAGTGAACAGTAAACAGTAAAACATTTTTCAGTAAACCATTTATTGTGGCGTGAGAGCAAAAACAAAACTGATTTAAAAAAAAAAAAAAATCTTTTGACCTGGGTCACCACCAGCCTTTCAAGGGCCTGCCTGTTTCCCTGTGCTTTCACCATGGAGCTGGGTCAGGCAACACTGTCTTCTTCTTACACCACTGCCACCTCTGCTCTATATTCTCATCTCTATCTTGATAGCTGTAGCTATACTAGCCTACTGTCCAAAAATATCAATATCTGAAAGAAGGTCACCCCAAAGCTTTATACTGTTGAATAATTGGACAGAAACAAATTAAAGAAAACTATCAGTAAACCACCAGCCTTTCAAGGACCACGCCCGGACACACACACACACACACACACAGAGAGAGAGAGAGAGAGACAGAGACATATGCACAGAGGCAGACACAGAGACGCACAGAGAACACAGTCACACAGACAAACAAACAAACATATACTTCTTACTGTTTGCTTATTTTCCTCTCTGTTCATCTTTGTTGCTTTCTGGACTGTGGGCTGCCTAGTTAGTATAGTCACTGATGGCGGTGTTCTCCACACTCCACACTGATGTCCTCAAGACTCCATCAAACCTTTTCCAATTCTTTCTGCTCACTGCTCACTGCTCACCACTCGGCAGTGGCAGTTTGCAGTCAGTCAATGGTTTGAAATCAACATTTTTCTTCTTCTGCTTCTTTTTCTTCTTCTTCTTCTTCAGGCTGCTGCTGATGGAAGCTGAGTTTTTTGGTTTTGTGTTCAGCTACACTTCTCTGACTAAGGTATTTACAGCCCTTGTGCCTCTTTATGACAAGTGCAGCCAATCCTGTCCATCACCGCTGCCCACTACTCAGGTTTCACCCACTGTAATAAAACTTCATGGTGTAGCAGGTGTCTGGTTACATAGAGCTCTGCTATGCTCTGTCCTGTCCTGTAATAGTCAGAGTTACACTGTCCACCATGACTCCATGAAGACTTCCTCAGCTCTTTGTGCAAAAACAAAACTGATAAAAAAAAATAAAAATCTTTTGACCTGGGTCACCACCAGCCTTTCAAGGGCCTGCCTGTTTCCCTGTGCTTTCACCATGGAGCTGGGTCAGCCAACACTGTCTTCTTCTTCCACCACTGCCACCTCTGCTCTATATTCTCATCTCTATCTTGATAGCTGTAGCTATACTAGCCTACTGTCCAAAAATATCAATATATGAAAGAAGGTCACCGCAAAGCTTTATACAGTTGAATAATTGGACAGCCAGACCTGGCTGCAGAAACAAATTACAGAAAACTATCAGTAAACCACCAGCCTTTCAAGGGCCACGCCCGGACACACACACACACACACACACACACACACACACACACACACACACACACACACACACACACACACACACACACACACACACACACACACACACACACACACACACACACACACACACACACACACACACACACACACACAGAGGCAGACACAGAGAGACAGAGACAGAGACATATGCACAGAGGCAGACACAGAGACGCACAGAGAACACAGTCACACAGACAAACAAACAAACATATACTTCTTACTGTTTGCTTATTTTCCTCTCTGTTCATCTTTGTTGCTTTCTGGACTGTGGGCTGCCTAGTTAGTATAGTCACTGATGGCGGTGTTCTCAACACTCCACACTGATGTCCTCAAGACTCCATCAAACCTTTTCCAATTCTTTCTGCTCACTGCTCACTGCTCACCACTCGGCAGTGGCAGTTTGCAGTCAGTCAATGGTTTGAAATCAACATTTTTCTTCTTCTGCTTCTTTTTCTTCTTCTTCTTCTTCAGGCTGCTGCTGATGGAAGCTGAGTTTTTTGGTTTTGTGTTCAGCTACACTTCTCTGACTAAGGTATTTACAGCCCTTGTGCCTCTTTATGACAAGTGCAGCCAATCCTGTCCATCACCGCTGCCCACTACTCAGGTTTCACCCACTGTAATAAAACTTCATGGTGTAGCAGGTGTCTGGTTACATAGAGCTCTGCTATGCTCTGTCCTGTCCTGTAATAGTCAGAGTTACACTGTCCACCATGACTCCATGAAGACTTCCTCAGCTCTTTGTGCAAAAACAAAACTGATAAAAAAAAAAAAAAAATCTTTTGACCTGGGTCACCACCAGCCTTTCAAGGGCCTGCCTGTTTCCCTGTGCTTTCACCATGGAGCTGGGTCAGCCAACACTGTCTTCTTCTTCCACCACTGCCACTTCTGCTCTATATTCTCATCTCTATCTTGATAGCTGTAGCTATACTAGCCTACTGTCCAAAAATATCAATATATGAAAGAAGGTCACCCCAAATCTTTGTACTGCTGAATAATTGGACAGCCAGACCTGGCTGCAGAAACAAATTAAAGAAAACTATCAGTAAACCACCAGCCTTTCAAGGGCCACGCCCGGACAGACAGACAGACACACAGACACACACAGAGACAGAGACAGAGACCACCCTCACACAATCCGGCCCCACCAAATTGTAGAAAAACAAAAAGACAATTACATCAACTATTGGACATGTACAACCAAAACCCATTGCAGCAAAACTGCAATGCTATTTGGCCCTAAACAGAGAATACTCCAGGGCAGATTACTTGAGTTCAGTAACTGACCCCAGACTGAGGAAAACCTTGACTATGTACAGACTCAGCGGCCACAGCCTGGCCTTAGAGAGCGGCCGCCACAGACATACACTAACATCACACTAACAACACCCAACTTCACCCAACTCTCAGACCAGGACAAATTCTGTCATTTGTTAGGAGAACAAAGAGTCACTGCTCTAGAAGCAGCAAGATATGTTTTTGCCTGTCACAAAAAGAGAGAGGAGCTGCTCAACATGAGCTCCTCTATATGAGCAGCTGCTGCTGCTGCTCCTGTTGAGTTTTACCTGCTAAATGATATCTACACTGTTTGTTCATTACTATCATCTTTATTATTATTTTCTCTGTGTATTTATCTATGTTGTATGTGTTATTTTACCATTTTTGTAATGCTTTGGCAACATTGTAATGACAGTCATGCCAATAAAGCTTGTGAAAATTGAAATTGAATTGAGACATATGCACAGAGGCAGACGCAGAGACACACAGACACACAGACAAACAAAGAAACACATACCTGTGTTTGCTTCTTTTCCTCTCTGTTCCTCTTTGTTGCTTTCTGGACAAACTTTTTCCTCTTCTTTCTGCTCACTGCTCACCACTCGGCAGTGGCAGTTTGCAGTCAGTCAATGGTTTGAAATCAACATTTTTCTTCTTCTGCTTCTTTTTCTTCTTCTTCTTCTTCTTCTTCTTCTTCTTCTTCTTCTTCTTCTTCTTCTTCTTCTTCTTCTTCTTCTTCAGGCTGCTGCTGATGGAAGCTGAGTTTTTTGGTTTTGTGTTCAGCTACACTTCTCTGACTAAGGTATTTACAGCCCTTGTGCCTCTTTATGACAAGTGCAGCCAATCCTGTCCATCACCGCTGCCCACTACTCAGGTTTCACCCACTGTAATAAAACTTCATGGTGTAGCAGGTGTCTGGTTACACTGAGCGCTCCTCTGCTTTGTCCTGTCCTGTAATAGTCAGAGTTACACTGTCCACCATGACTCCATGAAGACTCCATCAAACTTTTCCTCAGCTCTTTGTGGATTTGGGTTTGGTGGGATATGTGTCATGAGTCATAAAGTCAAGACAACTTGTTGACTCCACAATTCCCAACCTTCCACCACTCACCCTTTTGGATGCATCTCATACAGCAGGAGAGTTCCTGTAATGTTGTTCTTTTTTTCTCCTTCTTCACAAGCTGAAGGAGCTTGGGGTTAGTTGGCTTTTGCACAGTAGTGGCGGTGAATCAATGTACTGTAGGTACTGTTCTATAGCTGCTCAGCACAGTAGTGGCTGTTTGCAGCTCAGACAGTGGTGCAATTGTCAGTGTCCACCACACTTTGCTACTGCTGGCCCCCCAAGACTACATCAAACTTTTCCTCTTCTTTCTTTGAATCATTTCTCTGGTGGCTGGCTTTGAACAGTGAATGCACATGCTGTCCACGCCGCCAGACCCGGCTGCAGAAACAAATTAAAATTTAAGAAAACTATCAGTAAAACTATCAGTGAACGCAGTACAGAACAGTAAAACATTTTTTTCAGTAAACCAGGGCACACTGTTTTCTTCCACCACTTACACTTTTGCTCTATATTCTCATCTCTATCTTGCTAGCTGTAGCTATACTACTGTCCAAATATATTCTTATATGAATGAAGGTCACCCCACACACATGTATGCTTAAGCTTTATACTCCTGAATAAGAATAGGACAGCCAGACCTGGCTGCAGGTTGTTTGTTTGCTCATTTATTTATTTTTCATCAAGGGAGAAAAAATAAAATACAACATTCAATGTGTCTCTGGTTCATTGCTTTTGTAAAATATATAGCTACAGTATATCAGGCTCATTGTCTTTATACTTCCCAAACATGTTCCAATAGACAAATTATATGGCACATCCTATACACACTGAGAAAACACTGAAGCTGAGAGTTGAAACTGAAAAATAGTAAAATGTCTAAGGCTGTGCTCATCTACGTATATGAATGTGGTAGTGTGGCTGTTGTTATCTGTTTTGAGAGCTCTTTGACACCTGAATTTCTCTGCAGGGATGAATAAAGTTTTACTCTACTCTACTTTGTTTTTAGTCCCTGAAGTATTCTTAGTCTCTACATGCAGTGTAATGCCTTGTAAGTAAACCTGAAGCTCTATGTTTTGACAGCTCTAAAAAGACAAACCCAACTCAACATGTTTCAGGTTGTTTTATTTGTTTATTTTTTTTTTCAAGGAAGACCAAAAAAAAAAAAAATGCAACATTCAATGTGCCACAGATTCATTGCTTTCCTCATTGTTCTCCAAAAAAGAGCTCAGTGCTGGGGAAGACTGTAATCTGTGGTGGAGAGGGGCACAGCAAACAAAATGGGAGCTATAGCAGACACTATCTCCACAGCCTTCTGTAGCTGGTCCACAATGCTGAAGTGAGGTTATTGACTGGAGTTAGTAAAAGAGAGCACATCTCTCCCACTTTAGCTTCTTTCCACTGGCTTCCTGTAGGTTACAGAATAGACTTCAAAATCCTTCTGCTGACTTCACTCTCTCTCTCTCTTTCTCTCTCTCCATGGGTCAGCGAGGCAAACACTCTAACTAAATCTATGACAGAGCTTATAGTTAGGGCTGGTTCAGGTAGCCTATAGCTCTGAATCATATGCTGCTATAGGCCTCCTAGACTGTTGCTGGTGGACCACATTTGGTGGTTATAGTACATAGAGCTCTATGGTCTTCTCTTCTCCTCCTCCTCTTCCCCTCCTCTCCTTTTGCAGTGTTAATTCAGACTGAATTGTCATTATGATTATCTGTTGCACTTTGTTGTTTGGCCTTGGTGTCCCGCACTCTGTCTCTCTCTCTCTGTCTGTGTTTCCACTGATTCTCCAGAGCTTCGTCCCTCTGCACCAACCGCCGCCTGTATCGCATCCTTCCTTCCCAGCAGAAACTGCCTTCTTCAGCTCCCATTAACCACTTCATGTTCTGCACATTATATGTTATGTTTAAACTGTTTTTGTCTGTATAGAACCTCTGTTGCAAGTCTGCCTGTCCTGGGTGAGGGATCCCTCCTCTGTTGCTCACCCTGAGGTTTCTCTGATGATTTTTTTCCCCAGTTAAAAGGGCTTTCCTGGATCAACTTTTTCCTCAGTCGATGAGTCGAGGGTCTAAGGGCAGATGATGTTATTATGATGCTATGTAAAACTCTTTGGGACAAACTGTGGCACAGTGGCCACTTGCCTTGCCACTGTGCTGTCTTTATTTTGTGTTAGGCTGTGCTCATCTACGTAAATGAATGTGGTAGTGTGGCTGTTGTTATCTGTTTTGTGAGCTCTCTGACACCTGAATTTCTCTGTGGGGATGAATAAAGTTTTACTCTACTCTACTCTTGTGATGGAATTTTGTTGATAGTACCAGCATCCTTTCCTAGAGCACTTACTGTTTTTGTTTTTAATCCTCCTAAGTATTCTTCGTCTCTCTCTACATGCAGTGTAATGCCTTGTAAGTAAACCTGAAACTCTATTTTTTTTTACATTTCTATAGCTATAAAGTAATGGGTGGGTGGGTTAGGTTTCCCACCACCCCACAACACACCAGGGGAAAAAACTCCACATGACCAGGGTAGCAAGTAGTAATTCTAAACTCTAAACTCTAAACTACATGAAAATAAAAATGAACAAACGAACGAACAAAGAACTATAATACCCTTGCACAGGAGTCACACACACTGTTATGGGAGTCTTCTCTGCATGACTCCTAACATTTAAACAGTCCTGAGTAGACTCTCTGGTGAATTTGAAACTGTTGTCATCAAAGGGATTACGCACAAAGTAGTACCACATAACACAGGATGAAAGCAAATCAGCATGTCAAAATCAAAAACAATTTTTATTCACATGGCACTTTACATACATACAAGCAGCAGCACTTTGGCTGTCTTCATAAACCTTTGACTGCCTGTAATGAGACCAATCAATACCTTGTAACAATTGAACCAAATACATACAGTACATTCTTGTATAGTTGCAGCGAACGCCATGTATTCAGCTTCACAAGTTGAAAGAGCTACTGTGGCTTGCCTTTTGCTTTTCCATGAGGGACCGAATTGGCTTAAGCTGACACAAGAACCTGTAGTACTACGTCTGTGGTCAGTTTCATGTTCTGCCCAGTTTGCATCACTGCATGAATGCTTCCAACCCAAGTCACTCTTTTTTGTAACATAACAGTTTTCCTGTGTGCTCTTTAAGTATCTAAGTACATGTTTTACAGTAGCCCGTTGCTGTACAGTTGGCTTTGTGAGTGAGCTCTGGGCCTGCAGTTTGCTGAGTGAGTGAGGCGAGCTCTGTGCCTGCAAGCTTTTTCTCTTCTGTATTCCTCCTCTCTGAGTCTGTCTCCCTATCCGTGCGTGTGTTTGCTGAGTGAGTGAGCTCTGGGCCTGTGAGCTTTCTCTCTTCTCTATTTCTCCTCTCTGAGTCTGTGTCCCAATCTGTGTGTGTGTCTGCAGTTTGCTGACTGAGTGAGCTCTGTGACTGAGCTTTTTCTCTTCTCTATTTCTCCTCTCTGAGTCTGTGTTCCTATCTTTGCATGGGCCTGCAGTTTGCTCTGTGAGTGAGCTCTGTGCCTGCAAGCTTTCTCTCTTCTCCATTCCTCCTCTCTGAGTCTGTCTCCATATCTGTGCGTGTGTCTGCAGTTTGCTGAGTGAGGCGAGCTCAGGGCCTGTGAGCTTTCTCCCTTCTCCATCCTTCCTCTCTGAGTCTGTGTCCCTATCCGTGCGTGTGCTGAGTGAGCTGAGCTCTGTGACTGAGCTTTTTCTCTTCTCTATTCCTCCTCTCTGAGTCTGTGTTCCTATCTTTGCATGGGCCTGCAGCGTGCTCTGTGAGTGAGTGAGCTCAGGGCCTGTGAGCTTTTTCTCTTCTCTATTCCTCCTCTCTGAGTCTGTCTCCCTATCTGTGCGTGTGTTTGCAGTTTGCTGAGTGAGCTCAGGACCTGCAAGCTTTTTCTCTTCTCTGTCTCTCTTCTCTGAGTTTGTCTCCCTATCTGTGCGTGTGTTTGCTGAGTGAGGCGAGCTCTGGGCCTGCGAGCTTTTTCTCTTCTCTGTCTCTCCTCTCTGAGTCTGTGTCCCTATCCGTGCGTGTATTTGCTGAGTGAGTGAGCTCAGGGCCTGTGAGCTTTTTCTCTTCTCTATTCCTCCTCTCTGAGTCTGTGTTCCTGTCTTTGCATGGGCCTGCAATTTGCTCTGTGAGTGAGCTCTGTGCCTGCAAGCTTTCTCTCTTCTCCATTCCTCCTCTCTGAGTCTGTGTCCCTATCTGAGCGTGTGTCTGCAGTTTGCTGAGTGAGGCGAGCTCTGTGCCTGCAAGCTTTCTCTCTTCTCCATTCCTCCTCTCTGAGTCTGTCTCCCTATCTGAGCGTGTGTCTGCAGTTTGCTGAGTGAGTGAGCTCTGGGTCTGTGAGCTTTCTCCCTTCTCTATCCTTCCTCTCTGAGTCTGTGTCCCTATCCGTGTGTGTGCTGAGTGAGCTGAGCTCTGTGACTGAGCTTTTTCTCTTCTCTATTCCTCCTCTCTGAGTCTGTGTTCCTATCTTTGCATGGGCCTGCAGCGTGCTCTGTGAGTGAGTGAGCTCTGTGCCTGCAAGCCTTTTCTCTTCTCTATTCCTCCTCTCTGAGTCTGTCTCCCTATCTGTGCGTGTACCTCCAGTGTGCTGAGTGAGTGAGCTCTGGGTCTGTGAGCTTTTTCTCTTCTCTATTCCTCCTCTCTGAGTCTGTCTCGCAATCTGTGCGTGTGCCTGCAGTGTGCTGAGTGAGCTGAGCTCTGTGACTGAGCTTTTTCTCTTCTCTATTCCTCCTCTCTGAGTCTGTGTTCCTATCTTTGCATGGGTCTGCAGTTTGCTCTGTGAGTGAGCTCAGGACCTGCAAGCTTTTTCTCTTCTCTGTCTCTCCTCTCTGAGTTTGTCTCCCTATCTGTGCGTGTGTGTGCTGAGTGGGCTGAGCTCTGGGCCTGCGAGCTTTTTCTCTTCTCTATTCCTCCTCTCTGAGTCTGTGTTCCTATCTTTGCATGGGCCTGCAATTTGCTCTATGAGTGAGCTCTGTGCCTGCAAGCTTTCTCTCTTCTCCATTCCTCCTCTCTGAGTCTGTCTCCCTATCTGAGCGTGTGTCTGCAGTTTGCTGAGTGAGTGAGCTCTGGGTCTGTGAGCTTTCTCCCTTCTCTATCCTTCCTCTCTGAGTCTGTGTCCCTATCCGTGTGTGTGCTGAGTGAGCTGAGCTCTGTGACTGAGCTTTTTCTCTTCTCTATTCCTCCTCTCTGAGTCTGTGTTCCTATCTTTGCATGGGCCTGCAGCGTGCTCTGTGAGTGAGTGAGCTCTGTGCCTGCAAGCCTTTTCTCTTCTCTATTCCTCCTCTCTGAGTCTGTCTCCCTATCTGTGCGTGTACCTCCAGTGTGCTGAGTGAGTGAGCTCTGGGTCTGTGAGCTTTTTCTCTTCTCTATTCCTCCTCTCTGAGTCTGTCTCCCAATCTGTGCGTGTGCCTGCAGTGTGCTGAGTGAGCTGAGCTCTGTGACTGAGCTTTTTCTCTTCTCTATTCCTCCTCTCTGAGTCTGTGTTCCTATCTTTGCATGGGTCTGCAATTTGCTCTGTGAGTGAGCTCTGTGCCTGCAAGCTTTCTCTCTTCTCCATTCCTCCTCTCTGAGTCTGTCTCCCTATCTGAGCGTGTGTCTGCAGTTTGCTGAGTGAGGCGAGCTCTGGGCCTGTGAGCTTTTTCTCTTCTCTATTCCTCCTCTCTGAGTCTGTCTCCCTATCTGAGCGTGTGTCTGCAGCGTGCTGAGTGAGTGAGCTCTGGGCCTGTGAGCTTTTTCTCTTCTCTATTCCTCCTCTCTGAGTCTGTGTTCCTATCTTTGCATGGGCCTGCAATTTGCTCTGTGAGTGAGGCGAGCTCTGTGCCTGCAAGCTTTCTCTCTTCTCCATTCCTCCTCTCTGAGTCTGTCTACCAATCTGTGCGTGTGCCTGCAGTGTGCTGAGTGAGTGAGCTCTGTGCCTGCGAGCTTTTTCTCTTCTCTGTCTCTCCTCTCTGAGTCTGTGTCCCTATCCGTGCGTGTATTTGCTGAGTGAGGCGAGCTCTGGGCCTGCAAGCTTTTTCTCTTCTCTATTCCTCCTCTCTGAGTCTGTCTCCCTATCTGTGCGTGTGCCTCCAGTGTGCTGAGTGAGTGAGCTCTGTGCCTGCAAGGTTTTTCTCTTCTCCATTCCTCCTCTCTGAGTCTGTGTTCCTATCTGTGCGTGTTCCTGCAGTTTGCTGAGTGAGGCGAGCTCTGTGCCTGCAAGCTTTCTCTCTTCTCCATTCCTCCTCTCTGAGTCTGTCTCCCTATCTGTGCGTGTGTCTGCAGTTTGCTGAGTGAGGCGAGCTCAGGGCCTGTGAGCTTTCTCTCTTCTCTGTCTCTCCTCTCTGAGTCTGTCTCCCTATCTGTGCGTGTACCTCCCGTGTGCTGAGTGAGTGAGCTCTGGGTCTGTGAGCTTTTTCTCTTCTCTATCTCTCCGCTCTGAGTCTGTCTCCCAATCTGTGCGTGGGCCAGCAATTTGCTCTGTGAGTGAGCTCTGGGTCTGTGAGCTTTTTCTCTTCTCTATCTCTCCGCTCTGAGTCTGTCTCCCAATCTGTGCGTGGGCCAGCAATTTGCTCTGTGAGTGAGCTCTGGGTCTGTGAGCTTTTTCTCTTCTCTATCTCTCCTCTCTGAGTCTGTCTCCCAATCTGTGCGTGGGCCAGCAATTTGCTCTGTGAGTGAGCTCTGGGCCTGCAAGCTTTTTCTCTTCTCTATTCCTCCTCTCGGAGTCTGTCTCCATATCTGTGCGTGTGCCTGCAGTGTGCTGAGTGAGTGAGCTCAGGGTCTGTGAGCTTTTTCTCTTCTCTATTCCTCCTCTCTGAGTCTGTGTTCCTATCTGTGCATGGGCCTGCAATGAGTCTGTGTTCCTATCTGTGCATGGGCCTGCAATTTGCTCTGTGAGTGAGCTCTGTGACTGAGCTTTTTCTCTTCTCTATCATTCCTCTCTGAGTCTGAGGCCCAACTGTAAGGGAACGACTTCTGTTCCTGTGTCGCATGTCCTGTCCGTAAGAGCTAGGGGAGAGTTCATCTGGTCCTATCAACCCACCTCAGTAGTAACCTCAAAATCATCATCATCATCATCAGCAGCGGCAGCAGCAGACATATCTGTCTGTGTCTGGTGCTCTGCAATGGTTGCGGGTCACACATTTAACTAGCCTGCCTGTGTTTTTTGATATGTTTTTTGATAGGTGTGTTTTTTGACATGTGTGTTTTTGCAGATCAGTAGCTATGAACCAATTCTAAGACCGATCTGGCTCTAGCATCTGGCTCCCTGTTCCTGGTTTGAACAAATTTACCTTCAGTAGCTACATGCATCACAGTGCATGCAAGACAGATTTGTCAGTTTTTCCCTTTGATTTACATTCCTTCAACCACACTTTGTAACCTTAGTACATCATCATAATAATTACAGAGTCAGTTAGAGAGTCAGAGTCATTTATTTGCCATTTGCAAAAAAAAATCTGCATTGGAAAGCACTTGCGAGAGGAGGACAGGACTAAAAAAACAGACGTAGGTGATAAAACAGTAAGTTACATAAACATAAAATAAGGTAAGTCAAGTTACAGTTAAGTTAAGATAGAAGGACACTGCCCCCAGATAGAGGCACCACCGCAGACATCTCAGTAGAGATACAATGTGGAAGACATTCATCCCTAACAACAACAACAACAACGACAACAACAAAAGAGGACAGAACTTTGTGAAGCCAAGGACTTCATGCCATGTTTTTATGTCATAACACACATTACACTGGTCATCCACCACTCATCAATCATGTACAGTGTTCAAATAATAAAGACTGTTGTACACACATACTATATGTTGAAGTTTGTACCGACGTCTTTGCACTTGAGAAAGTTTTTATGAGAAAGATGACGACGGTGGCTCCTCCGGTGGTGGTCACAGCTTGCACAGAGAAGATGCCCTGTGGATAGGTGGGGATGTAGCTACCAACGCCTTTGTATGTCAAGGTATAGTTTTGTGGCGTTGCCCCCCTGCTGTCATCAATCAGCACCATCTCTGCATCTCCCCTGCGCTCTGCAACCCCGCTGCATTTCCGTTCATCAGTTCATCAGCCAGCTCCATGAAGTGAGTCTCGGCATGACTGAAACCGAAACGTTGTCATGGTCGAGGAACTTCTTGAATCTCGAAATGTCTGTGATGATGATTGATGATGTGATGAGAAGTCGCCCGTGTGTCGACCATCATCAGGCCTGATGTCTGCTTGACATGGGGTCTTTGTTGAACCTCTGCATCACAGGCACACTAGAGGGACAATAAAAGTATAAGTCTAAAGTCTATCCAGGAACTGGATCAGCCTTGGCAAAAAGCCTTGGTGACTCAACATTGCCACATTGCTATAATGTCCTCTTTCACTCTGCTAAAAGGTTATGGGTCCAGTGTATGAATGAGGTGACCGTCTACAGAGTTGTTGTTTCAATAATGTAAAGAAAAAAAAGTAACTGATGGTCTGGCTGGGGAGATGGAGGAAAAGAGAAGTGACCACACTGTTCACGTTGTGTTTGGCCAACATCAACAGATTCATGAGTCATGGGTTATGAGTTACAAATTTCTATCCACACCAGGGGGGTATTTCTGATACATGCTTTCTGCTAGGGAATCGTGACGGTTACAAAATCTCAATCCACACTGACTGGGTCTATTTGACCAGCTAGGGCAGCACCAGGTATAATTCTCAATCCATACAGACTGGGTGTTTCTGACCCGCTGTTAGGGAATCATGACGGTTACAAAATCTCAGTCCACCCTGACTGGGTCTGTCTGACCCAGGCTGGAAGATCAGGAGTCATGCTAAAAATTTCTATCCACACCAGGGGGTATTTCTGACCCGCTGCTAAGGAATCATGATGGTTACAAATCTCAGTCCACGCTCACTGGGTCTGTCTGACCGAGGCTGGAACATCAGGAGTCGTGGGATATGAGTTACAGATTTTTACCACATCAGGGGGGTAGTTCTGACCCGCTGCTAGGGGATCATGACGGTTACAAAATCTCAGTCCACCCTGACTGGGTCTGTCTGACCCAGGCTGGAAGATCAGGAGTCATGCTAAAAATGTCTATCCACACCAGGGGGTATATTTGACCCGCTGCTAGGGAATCATGACGGTTTCAAAATCTCAATCCACCCTGACTGGGTCTGTCTGACCCAGGCTGGTAGATCAGGAGTCATGCTAAAAATTTCTATCCACACCAGGGGGTATTTCTGACCCGCTGCTAAGGAATCATGATGGTTACAAATCTCAGTCCATGCTCACTGGGTCTGTCTGACCCAGGCTGGAACATCAGGAGTCGTGGGATATGAGTTACAGATTTTTACCACATCAGGGGGGTAGTTCTGACCCGCTGCTAGGGAATCATGGTGGTTAAAAATCTCAGTCCACCCTGACTGGGTCTGTCTGACCCAGGCTGGAAGATCAGGAGTCATGCTAAAAATCTCTATCCACACCAGGGGGTATTTCTGACCCGTTGCTCTGGAATCATGACGGTTACAAAATCTCAATCCATACAGACTGGGTCTGTCTGACCGAGGCTGGAACATCAGGAGTCGTGGGTTATGAGTTACAGATTTCTATCCACATCAGGCGGGTATTTCTGACCCGCTGCTAGGGAATCATGACGGTTACAAAATCTCAGTCCACCCTGACTGGGTCTTTCTGACCCAGGCTGGAAGATCAGGAGTCATGCTAAAAATCTCTATCCACACCAGGGGGTATATTTGACCCGCTGCTAGGGAATCATGACGGTTTCAAAATCTCAATCCACCCTGACTGGGTCTGTCTGACCCAGGCTGGTAGATCAGGAGTCATGCTAAAAATTTCTACCCACACCAGGGGGGTATTTTTGACCCGCTGCTAAGGAATCATGATGGTTACAAATCTCAGTCCATGCTCACTGGGTCTGTCTGACCCAGGCTGGTAGATCAGGAGTCATGCTAAAATTTTCTACCCACACCAGGGGGGTATTTTTGACCCGCTGCTAAGGAATCATGATGGTTACAAATCTCAGTCCATGCTCACTGGGTCTGTCTGACCCAGGCTGGAACATCAGGAGTCGTGGGATATGAGTTACAGATTTTTACCACATCAGGGGGGTAGTTCTGACCCGCTGCTAGGGAATCATGACGGTTACAAAATCTCAATCCACCTTGACTGGGTCTCTCTGACCCAGGCTGGTAGATCAGGAGTCATGCCAAAAAATTCTATCCACACCAGGGTGTATTTCTGACCCATTGCTCTGGAATCGTGACGGTTACAAAATCTCAAGCCATACGGACTGGGTCTGTTTGACCCAGGCTGGAACATCAGGAGTCACGGGTTATGAGTTACAGATTTCTATCCACATCAGGCGGGTATTTCTGACCCGCTGCTAGGGAATCATGACGGTTAAAAATCTCAATCCACCCTGACTGGGTCTATTTGACCTGCCAAGGAAACATGACGAATAAAAATTCTCAATCCACACTGACTGGGTCTGTCTGACCAGCTAGATCAGCACCAGGTATAATTTTCAATCCACCCTGACTGGGTCTATTTGACCTGCCAAGGAAACATGACGGTTAAAAATTCTCAATCCACACTGACTGGGTCTATTTGACCAGCTAGGGCAGCACCAGGGATAATTCTCAATCCATACGGACTGGGTCTGTCTGACCCAGGCTGGAACATCAGGAGTCACAGGTTATGAGTTACAGATTTCTATCCACATCAGGGGGGTATTTCTGACCCGCTGCTAGGGAATCATGATGGTTAGAATTCTCAATCCACGCTCAATCGGTCTGTCTGACCCAGGTTGGAACATCAGAAGTCGTGGGTTATGAGTTAAAAAAAAATTCTATCCACACCAAGGGGGTCTTTTTGACCCACTGCTAGGGAATCATGACGGTTACAAATCACAATCCACCCTGACTGGGTCTGTCTGACCCACTAATGAATGACTGGGTCCATTTGACCCACTTGGGCAGCACAAGGGTTAATGAATGAATGAATGTTTCTTTTTTGCTGTAAGTTGTGTGCGTAATGCGTAAAAGTGCATTAGTGGGACCGA